>NC_060277.1:24697884-24969446 GCF_021613505.1 Equus quagga
ACAATCCCTGACTTCAAAACATACTACAAAGCTACAGTAATCAAAACAGCATGGTACTGGCACAAAAACAGGTGCACAGATCAATGGAACAGAAGTGAAAGCCCAGAAATAGAACCACACATCTATGGACAGCTTATCTTTGACAAAGGAGCTGAGGGCATACAAAGGAGAAAAGAAAGTCTTTTCAACAAATGGTGCTGGGAAAACTGGAAAGCCACATGTAAAAGAATGAAAATTGACCATTCTTTTTCACCATTCACCAAAATAAACTCAAAATGGATCAAAGACCTAAAGGTGAGACCTGAAACCATAAGGCTTCTGGAAGAAAACGTAGGCAGTACACTCTTTGACATCAGTATTAAAAGGATCTTTTCGGACACCATGCCTTCTCAGAGAAGGGAAACAATAGAAAGAATAAACAAATGGGACTTCATCAGACTAAAGAGCTTCTTCAAGGCAAATGAAAACAGGATTGAAACAAAAACACAACCCACTAACTGGGAAAAAATATTTGCAAGTAATATATCTGATAAAGGCTTAATATCCATAATATATAAAGAACTCTCACAACTCAACAACAAAAAATCAAACAACCCAATCAAAAAATGGGCTGGAAACATGAACAGACATTTCTCCAAAGAAGATATACGGATGGCCAATAGGCACATGAAAAGATGCTCATCATCGCTGATCATCAGGGAAATGCAAATCAAAACTACACTAAGATATCACCTTACACCCATTAGAATGACAAAAATATCTAAAACTAATAGTAACAAATGTTAGAGAGGTTGTGGAGAAAAAGGAACCCTCATACACTGCTGGTGGGAACGCAAACTGGTGCAGCCACTATGGAAAACAGTATGGAGATTGCTCAAAAAATTAAAAATAGAACTACCATATGATCCAGCCATCCCACTACTGGGTATTTATCCAAAGAGCTTGAAGTCAGCAATCCCAAAAGTCCTGTGCACCCCAATGTTCATTGCAGCATTATTTACAATAGCCAAGACGTGGAAGCAACCTAAGTGCCCATCAACAGACGAATGGATAAAGAAGATGTGGTACATATATACAATGGAATACTACTCAGCTGCAAAACAGAACAAAATCATTCCATTTGCAATAACATGGATGGACCTTGAGGGAATTATGTTAAGTGAAATAAGCCAGCTAGAGAAGGATAATCTGTGTATGACTCCACTCATATGAGGAATTTAAAATTATGGACTAAGAACAGTTTAGTGGATACCAGGGGAAAGGTGGGGTAGGGGGTGGGCACAAAGGGTGAAGAGGTGCACCTACAACATGAATGACAAACATTAATGTACAACTGAAATTTCACAAGATTGTAACCTATCATTAACTCAATTAAAAAAAAAAAAGAGTTCTGTTCCTACCACTGCTTTGTAGATGGGTCAAGAGTCACATGCCTCTGAACTGCCAGCCTGGGAGTTTCTCTGAGAGTGGCTAGATGGATGGCCGCTTTCCCAGATTATTACTGGCCATGGGAAGTTCAGCTGAGTCTACAACCAAGGCCAATACCGGTTGAGACCATGATTCTCTTCTGTCATACGAAAACATGACTCATCTTGCGGCATTGGGTTTACAGCTTCATAACCAAACACCCTGCTTATCTCATAAATTATTCACCACTGGCTAGAGTATGGAGGATCTGACCTATGGACCCAGTGACACCTGCTTTGCAGCCTTCATTCAGTTCTCTCCATGACCAAGTAAGAAAGACTTATCCTACCTGCATACTGTATTCTAGGGTATCTGGGCTGCAACTCATAACTGGAAACAGTCCTCCATCTTCCAGAAATGCTCTCCAAGGGAAGAGCATAAATGCCTAAAAGAACAAAATAATAAACATGATAATGTTGTACCATATCCTTAAGTAATAGACATCTGTATATGTACAGATGTACCCCCAAACATGGTAGAATGATTCATTTAGTATATAGAAATAGTTCTACATTATCAGGGACTATCCATCAAGAGGAGAGAGTAATAATCTTATTTTTTTAAGCTGATTTTTCAGAAAGTAGCTAAACACAAAACTCAAATGTTCTCAATATTAGGAATCTTAAAAATTTGTCCTTCATCACCATAGTGCTCTAAATTTAGGTAACAACTCAAAACCAATGTCACAATGTTACACATGGGCCTCTATCTTCTCCACATCACTATCCAACAGCCAAGGCATCCCCTACTCCTTGTGGTACCATATGCAGTCCTAGATATAGTGGGCCTGTCTACCTGACCCCATTCTATACTTCCAGACATGCTACTGGCTTCAGACAACTCCTAGAGTTGGAGCTGAATCAGGTAGCAGGGAGCCAGGACACCTGCATCTGCTTAATTCCAGGCAACACCCAAAGGCAGCAGGAATGGGCCCAATGGTCATGGTCCAACCCTGTCTTCTGGGTCTAAATGAGGGTGAGGAGTCATTGTCTTGTAGTTAGAGAAGGTAGAAGTGTGGGACTTACATGGGGTTGAAGTTGGCATTACTTGGCTTAGCTTTGTAACATAAAAACATTAAGTTGGAGGTTTTGGAATAAAAAACCAGGGCTTATGAGATGATTTTAAAGATATGTCCACAAATTCTTTGATACTCTTCCCGTTAAGAAGTAGAGCTTACTCCCTCTCCTCTTGAGTGTGGGCTGAACTTAGTGATTCTCTTCTAATAAAGAGAATATGGCAAATGTGATGGGATGTCACTTCTGAAATTAGGTAGTAAAAAGTCTATGACTTCCATCTTGAGTACACTTTCTTGATCTCTCTTGAATTACTTGCTTTGGGGAAGCCATCTGCCATGTTGTGAGGAAGCCCTGTGGAGAAGCCCACCTGAATAGGCTTGAAAGTGGATCTTCTGATGCCTACCAACAGCCTTGAGAGTGGGCTTGGGAGCAGATCCTCCTCCAGTAGAGCCTTGGGATGACTACAGCCAACACCTTGATCGCAGCCTTGCAAGAGATCCTGAACCAGAACCATGCAGCTAAGCTGCCCTGAGATTCCTGAACCTTAGAAGCTATATGAGATAATGAATGTTTATTGTTCTAATCTGCTAAATCTTGGGGTAATTTGTTATGCAGTCATGGATAACTAATACAGTTTGTGACCTAGTGCTGCCATGATGGCCCAGCAGTCTGATCTCCAGCCTTCCTGAATCTTAAACTCTTTAGTTGTAGAAGATGAGTAATTTTGTTGGTGCCTAGGAGCAATAATATCTGCCAGGATTACGTTTGATAACACATGTTGTAACCAAGGCTGTTCAAAACTCAGCTGCTGCCATAATTTATATATTGTAATTGCTGTCATAATTATTTGTTAAATGGAAAAGAGCAAGTGTGGGTTTTGCTACCAGCTGTGAATAGATAAGCTGTTGCTCCAATTAGACTGCTGAGCAGTTTGGAGGCAAAGACCCTGACTGGGAATAACCGCCAGCCGTGGGGGCCCAGACTGCTCTACCGTGTGAGTGAAGGGGAGCCAACCAAGACTGAAGGGCATCAGAGCACAGAGAGCCCCCACAAAATTTCAACCAAATGGAAACAAAGTGACATAATCCCTTACGCACCTCACACATTTTATAGGTATAAAAATACCTCTCAACGCACCTGGGGGCTCCGTGGATCCAGTGGCTGGGGCAGGCTGAGCTGCGAAGCAAAAATGCTCTTTACGAGAGAGTTGCTCAGCGGTGGCAATCCGTGGTACATGCCATCTGAGACAGACTGGTAAGCAGGAGCATTTCCAGCTGCCAGAAATGTTCTTCTACCGAAACATGGAGGGAATCTCAATTAAAGTAGCTACTTAAGCTTCTAAAGCTCAAAACTTTCTTTAAAGTGACTGTAGCAAGATAATGTTTTGAGATATTAGGTTTCTTCCTCAGTGAGATCATCCCTCTCTCCCATTTCTTTACACCCTGCCCTTCACTCTCACAATTCACAGCCCTCCAGGAAAGGGTAGAGATACCCCTAGACTAGCACTGTCCAGTAGAACTTTCTGCAGTGTTGAAGTGTTCTATATTTGTCCAATATGGTAGCCACTAACCACATGTGGCTGTTGAGCACTTGAAATGTGGCTACTGTGACTGAGGAATTGAATTTTAAATTGTATTTCATTCAAATCAATATTAATTTAAACTTTTAAATTAAATAGCCACATGTGGCTACTGTAATGGGCAGTTCAGCTGTAGCTCTAGAACAAAGGTATTGATTGTTTGTTGAACTGATTTTTTTAAGACCAATAGCTGAGACAGCAACTCTTGATATGTATAACCAAATTTTAAATTAAGTAATAAGAGCCTGGGAAAGAAAGCTTTTTGTTTTGTTTTGAACGAAACTTGGCTTTGCATATCAAGAACCAAAAATCCTGAAGACTAGAGCATGAAATTTATACCATAAGTTGTAGAGAAGGAAGTATGCATGATAAATTACAATGATTTTCTTGCCCTGAAGGAAATAAGAGTTTTGCCAACAAGGAAAGACTGTTTCTAGAGCTTAGATCTAGTGGATGCCTAAGAAAAGATGCTGACACAGGATAAGCTGGGAGAGGGTATCCCAGAACAGAAGGGACCTTTTGCCTGGATCCTCCATGGGCTTCACCCAAGTCATCAAAAAGGAAATCAGCAATGGCTGAGGGAGATTTTAGCACTGATGGAAATGAAGCAGACTCCCAGAGACTAGCAGACAATCAAAGTGTTGGGGAAAGGCCTGGGGAGTGCCTGAGCTCCCATAAGAGGGTGTCCAGGTGGGGTGCTGAGCAGCACGCCAATCAGAAGAGATCTGGGGTTCAACCAGCTAATTCACAACAAGAGATGCGGGAGATGGCTGCTCCCCCTCAACTGCCGGGATGATTTATAAGCACCCCTAGGGACTTACGAAGGAGGGGAAGGGTGTGGTCTAAGGCCCAAAATTAAGGTCCAATACTATGTGCTTCTTTGACATCCGGTAAAATTGAGAGGGCCTCTAAAGGCCTAACCACAAGTTCTCCTCCGCACTCTGCTCCCACAGGTAAGGTCCTCTAGTCAAACAATCTTCCTTATAAAAGGGACAAGGGCAGTCCCTGCTTATCCCTGAGCAGCAGTTTCGGTTCCCTGCCAGATTGCAAAATTATTCTAACGAACCAATCACATCCTCCTGTTATCCAGAAGGTACCACACCCTCTTGATACTACAAAGCCTGCCTCCCACAGCCCCTGATTTTTCTCTCTGTTCCCAAGTGCACTTACTCTGTGCCCTGCATGGCGTGTAGTGTCGTCCTCTGCTGAGCTGTGATCATATGTTACTAATAAACTGCTGTGGATCTCGTGTGTCCAGTGTTCAGTGTCACATGTTTGGCCATCCCATAACCTTACAGCAGAATCCCACCCTCACCAACAGGGTGAATAGGAGGCAATTAAGACAAAGTGAAAAGGGGATACTCTTGAATTAACTGATTTTAAATGTCAATCTGACCTCTTTTAAACTCTAAATGTGGCTGAACGACATGGAATTGGAAAGTTTAACCTTTTTGCCATCAGCAGAAGCAGGGGCTTATGAATTTAAGTTCAAAGACAGATGAAAGGAGCTCTCTATTTGCACATCAAACCATTGTACTGGGGCAAAATTCATTTCAGTCTTTTCACATTTTAATGAGAATTAACAAAAGATATTGAGTACTGTTATACACTGAGATCCTGGATAAAATAGTTGATTTATCCTAATAGCTCAAGGATGGAGCTTGGAGTTGCTCAAGGGGTATATAAACATCTTCTCCCATTTCTCATATCTTTCATATGTTTTCTCATGATTCTCAATGAGCCCTGCCAAGGGACTCATGATTCACTCAACACCCATGTGACAGTGATATATCAACCACCTAGTATGTACAAGGCTCTGTGCCAGGAACCGTCCAAGACGCAAAGATGGGTCCCATGTGGCTCTGATCTTCCAGCCCAGGAGGGCCTGGTAAGGCAGAGCTCATTATCTGGCTGCTTCTGACCTTCCTCTAAACTCCCAAGGTCTTTTCTCCATACACGCCTCTCTTATGGCTCTTATCGGTTGTACGCATCCACTTAAAACAATGGTACCAAAAAGCAGAGTCTTCTAATGGAAAGATTTCTTTTCAGCCCAAATCAAGAGCACAGAAGCCGAGTATTGCGCACACTCTCTCCTTGGTTGGCTCCTTTCACGTCATTCCTGCTCTTCTCTCCCAACACTCCACGGAATTATTTCTCTCTCAACCTCTGGGGCCAGCTTTGTTCACATTTTACTTGTTCAATCCTTGACTACATTGTTTATATTTTAAAATTTATTTTATATTTATTATTAGGTTTTGACATCGCAGAAAAGCTTCCTGGCTGGGGAGAAACTGCCCCTCCCTGGGCTAGCCAATTCTTAGAGACCTCAAAGGACTGGGCAGGGAGTGTGCCTTTCACATGCAAACTAACCAATCCAGACCCCTACTTCCTGTCTCGGACTCTTGCTCCCCAGGAAGCAATATTCCTCTGCTACAGTCATCCCAGGGCTAGTTAAGGGGTAACTAAACGCCATCCCTACAGCTCCAAACCCACTGGAGTTATTCAAACCAGCCCATCTTAAACTGTTCAGCCTGCCCCGCCTCACCTTTCCAGGCCATGGCCGAAGCACTCTCCTTGTTCCTAACCGACACAGACACGGATGCTTTCCAATGTGGCCCTGTGTGGCGTGGCATGCCTCCTGGTTCTAGGACTTGTGAGATAATAGACTTTGTTTTCCTGAGTCTCTCCTGTGTCTCCTTTAGTGGCTGCACCTGGCTGACCATCACCTAAAAGAACACAGGACTCCGACAGGCTCTCTTATCCTGGCAAGCTTGTGTGGAACTTTATAACTACCAAGTGCCACAAATGACCACAATTCTTGACAGAGTTTTAGAGCCCAAACACAGCTTTGTGTACATACTAGGTCTATTGCTTGCAGCCTATTAAATAATAGCAATATAGTTCAGATGTGTATATGGCTGCTACTCTAAGCCACAGAATCATAGAATATGATATGCTCTCTAGAAAGACCAAAGTCAGATCACAGGCACCCCAGTGATGAAATCATTGGTTATCCTTTCCTTGCTTTGCTAACTCCTCAGTCTACATAACTGTCCTTCATGGGAGCCATCTCCCTCTATCAATAGTATTGTTTATTAGGGAGCCGAACAATGTAATGCTGTGGAAAGAAAGGGGTCTCAGGAGGATAGCCAACATTTTAAACACTAGATCCTCTTTTATTTCCTCCCTCTCCATGGACCCCATATTTTGAAGGATTTTTCTACCAAATATCCATTAAGTGTTTTCCTGTTTTTAACGCAAAGCCACATCAGCCTCCAGCCCCAGCTCTGAACTGCAGGAAGAGATGAAGAAACGTGACAGAAAGGAAGGAACAGGACTCTGGAGTCAGACAAGCTGCATGAATGTAAGTTCTGATACAACAAGCTGTGTGACCTGGAACAAGTTATACAACATCTCTGAATCTCTATTTTCTCGTCTGTAAAAATGGTGAAAATCATTTCTGTCTCATAGAGTTGGTACGTGGTGAGAACTTGACCAAAGCAAGTTGCCTCTCCCTCTTATCTCACTTAGTTCTTATGATTCCAGTTAAAAAAAGAAAGAAAGAAATTTGACATTTTCTGCACCTGCAAAGTTTTTGGCAAATGTGTTTTTCATCATGCCCTTAGAAAAACTGAAAATGGCTCTCGAGCCCCTGGGACGATCTGCTTGGATCCTCAGTCATTAAACCCTGGCCTGTGCTTTCTGCTGGGGTGGGTCTAACCAGCGCAGCTTGTCAGCAGCACTCAAAATGCAGGGAGACCCACAGGCACAAAAAGCTGGCTTGTTGCTTGTGCCAGTGGTGCAGCTGCCAACCACAGCCCCTAATAAAGTCAGGTCTCTCCAGGAGTCCACTAAAATACCAGAATAGATGCGCCAAATTCCCCAAACGGCTCTGTCACCCTCCAGCTGCCTTACTGTCAGTAAGCAGTGCAGGGTTTCCTAGAACACCAGTTATCTTGTGTGTGAGAGAGCCACCCACAGCAGGATCCCAGGCAGGCTGGTTCAAACCACAGGGAGTAGAGAATTCACAGGGCACATGTTAGAGTTTTTCCTGGAGGCAAGGATATAAAGAAGAAAAAATTAACAAAAAACATCTGCAAAGTGGTCCTGAGGGGGCCAGGCAAAAACTATGGCTCTTCACTTCTCAGACTCTGGGGACCAGCACCGTGGTCATGAGCGAGGTCCAGCCCACAGGGCCTTCTCTGTATCTACCAGAAATCCCCAGACAACTCTGAAGCACACTTTAATATCTGCACGTTTAGAGATACTTAAACTAGATTAGTATGAAAATTAAAAGTCCAAAAATGAAGAGGGAATCAACAAAGGTTCAAGGATGAAGAAGCTGGTGTTGCCTTTTTTAGAGATGGCTTGATGTCTTCCTGAACCAGGTATACTGAAGAAGTGATTGGACTGTCAAGCTGTTTCCTCAGGTGTCTCCTTTTTACCCTAATCTGCCTGAAATCAACAATATGCTCAGATTAGAGGTTTTTGTAAATTTTTTTTTTTTTTTTTTTTTTTTTTTTTTTGCTGAGGAGGATTCACCCTGAGTTAACATCTGTTGCCAATCTTCCTCTTTTTTTGCTTGAGGAAGATTAGCCCTGAGGTAATATCTGTGCCAGTCTTCCTCTATTTTATATGTGGCTCACCACCACAGCATGGCTGACAAGTGGTGTAGGTCTGCACCTGGGATCTGAACCCATGAACCCAGGCTGCCAAAGTGGAATGCACCAAACTTAACCACTACACCACAGGGCCAGCCCCTAGAAGCATTTTTTATGCCATATGTTTTTCTCTGTTATATAGAGTCCCTTTGAGGACTTTGTTTATTTATTTTTTGCTTCCCTCCATCACTGAAGTGCAAAGGAATTCAATCCTTTAAATCACGGAGTGGCAAACTTTTTCTAAAAGGGTCAGATAGCAAATATTTTCAGCTTTGTGGACCATACTATCACATACTCAACTTGCAGCTGTCATGTGAAAGCAGTCAGAGATAATCCATAAATGAATGGACAGGGCTGTGTTCCAGAAAACTTCATATTTATGGACACTGAAATTTGAATTCCATATATTTTTCACGTGTCACAAAATACTGCTCTTTTCTTGATTTTTTTTCCCTTAAGCACTTAAACATGTAAAAGCCATCCTTAGTCCACAGGCCATACAAAATGGGGCAGGGAACTATGACAGTAGCTGGCCGACTTCTGACTTAAATAGATGAGATTAATTAGAACCACTGTACCATCCAAGCATTTACGTTCAACCCAAATGATTAATCCACCTGAAATTAAAGATAAGCTCAATCTTCAGGCATTTCTTGAATTGGCTAATAAATAACTCCTATAGGTTGGGGGACATACCCAGAGGTGAATGACAGGCCCTGGGCAATGTGATTCCAACACCAAAGGAGGACAGCACCAACTTCCATCAGGCCCTTGCCCAAGCTTGGTGGAAGGCAGGTCAATAGGGGCAAAGTGAAACTTCTGTCCCTGGAAACATGCACCTGTCCTGCAACCTGAGCTGATCTGTGCCACAGAGAAGCAGGAGCCAGACATTAGGTGACCTTGTGGGGCATTGCCCTGTTGGCCTTGAGCCACATGCTTCCCCATCCCCCAGTCTACGGAAGCATGCTGCTCTGATTTCACATAAGAGTTCAGTTCTTTCTTTTCAAACTCTGGAGAAACTTTCAGTTTACATAAGTAAAAAGTTCCCTGGGTAAACAGTCGCATTTGCTCAGACTTGGTGAGCTCTGCGAAGAGCAGGGAAACTTCCTCAAGCTTCCTGTCTCTTTTGATTATCTAAGGACTTCTCCTTGTTTGCAGGTTGAGCATGTAGCAAAGCAATCAAGAAGGATGACATTTATCTTTCAGCTTCTCTCTTCCTCCCGCCTCCTGCCTTCTCCTCGGTCTCCTTTTCTATCCACACTGCTGCCTGGCGTCCATCCTGGTTCTCAGGCTTTGGAGTCAAAGGCACCTAGGTTCCAATTGTGGCCTCCCACTTACTAGCTGTGTGATTCCAAACACACACATCCTGAAGAGCTCTGAAGGAAAAAGGCCGGAGGAAATGTGATGAATGAGGGTGTACCATCCCGGGTGGTTCCCTCTGAGGTCCTCTGAAAAGTACACCAAAACCACACATAGGACACAGTTCCCTCCATTCCTGCAGACTGACTGTGCCGGGACAAAGAGAGCCCACAAAGCAATTCCTGGAGGAGGCAGAGGGCTTCCCTGGGAGAATAGTAGCAAGCTGAATCCTGTGTAGCTGGAATCCCAAGAAGGATTTCTGGAGTATAGTCCTATTTCTTCACCCTGTGTAAATTCCTTGCAAAGCTGACTTGGGTTTCAGAGCCTGGAGGGCTAATGAACGCCATTCTGACAGTCAGAGCCTTTATCTCCTACCTGCCTGCCTAAGCTATACCTCAGAAAGCTGTTTGTCAATAAAAAGAAAACACATTAGCCTGATTTTTGTTTTTTGGGGTTTTTATTGTGAGGAAGATTGGCCCTAAGCTAACATCTGTTCCCAGTCTTCCTCTGTTCTATGTGGGACACCTGCCTCAGCATGGCTTGATGAGCGGTGTATAGGTCCTCGCCCAGGATCCGAACCCGCGAACCTGGGGCCACCAGAGTGGAGTGTGAGAACTTAACCACTGTGCCACCGGGCTGTCCCCTAGCCTGATTTTTTGTCCTGTTGAATTTACATTCTAAATCCAAAGTTCCTTGATGCTCAGAGTAAAGAAAATGCAGAATAGAAAGAGAAAATACAGTTCAATACAATTCTCACATTTCCATTCTCTGCAGACACCCACGCTAACGGTGGAAAGTGATTATAATCCACAGGAAAGAGCATTGCCCTCTGAGGTCCCCTCATTGGCTGAATACTCACACTGGGAATTAATCAAAGGAAGTTAATTAATTTTGACAATTTAAGAATAAGCGGAGACCCTCAGGCCCGACCTCTTTCCTTCCCATACAAAACTTATTATTTTTACTGGAAATGCTGTACTCTTAATCCAAACTAATTTTCTCATCAGTCATGATTAATTAACCAAATATTTTTTTTTCTTTGCAGAGTACTTAACACTTACAAGGCCAGAGGGAAATTTATTTATTTATAAATTTAACTCAGGCAGCCCATTCCATTGGCTCCAGAAGAGCAGTGAAAATTCTGTTTTTTTCAAAACGTCAATAACGGCTGGAAAAAATCGACAAAACTCTTAGAAAGAATCATCTACAGAGGTACAAAAAATACTATTCCCATAAAACAACCTGAACGTTGAAAGCAGCAATTGTTATATAAACTAACAGTATCGAAATCACGTTTAATAAAATCAAGGATATTATTATCTGACAGGAACACATTCTGCACAGACGGCCTTTGCAGCAGAACACGTTTGGCAGCCACAGTGCCCTGGAGCAGCCTGTGCCTCTGACCATTTTAAGCTCATTAGCTAATCTTGCCAAGAGCGGCCTCCCACCATGGTCGCTCAGAAACACCTGCCCTGGAGAATTTGCTAGACAGGATTAATGCCCCAGCCCTTACCGGATGAGGTGCCTCACTGCAGCGTCGAACTGCAGAAGCATGACCTCCCTTCGGAGGAGCAGGGCCTGGGACACCTGGGTAGGATCTTGGGGACTCTGGAGACTGTCAATCATTTTCTGCAGCTCTTGAAGCTCAGACCCTAGAAGACGAACAGCGTTTGAGTTAGACAGTCTGAAATACAGGCTACTATAGCTAACCCAGGGAGCCATCATTTCACCTCCAAAGCTAACATTTTACCTAAATGGACTGTTCGCTCTTTGTTTGTGGGTATACTAATTATATCGTTTGCAAGACCAGCAAAGCCTTATGTTCTAGAACCCAAGGTCTGATTTATCTTTCCTTCCTTCCTTCCTCCTCCAGGAAGATAAAAACTTGCTTTGCTTTTCAGCAGAATAAAAACATGCTGTTGGAAGAAAGTTTTAAAGTTTACAAGGCTATAGTCTCTAAATAGATTGAAAAAAAGAAATTACAAGGAATGGGAAAGTATAGGCCTCAGCAGATCTATTACGGGCTTGAAATTATTATAGATTGTAAACCAGTACTCGTTTCTCATAGCCACGCCATCCAAATCAGCCCTCTCTGTCGCTGGCTCATCCTGTCACTGGCTCATGGATTAAAGAAGACTCAAGACCATCAGAGGCAAGCAAAAAATATATACGCCTATATGTATATGTGTATACACAGATACACACATCCTTCTAGGAGAGTCTCATCATTTTAGAAGTAGGTGTGGGAGATCCTAAACTGGCTTATTTCTTGGACCCTTACAGCAAAAGTAGGCTGAGTATAAATAGAATTATACATGTTTCCGATGGAAATTTAAGTTAGGGGCCTATGGGCACTCAATGCTGGGTAGAGGAACCTGGCCTGGGTCTAGATGGCTGTACTAGCATCTGTATTATTGGCCCAGGGAAGGAACTGGTCAGATTGGGAGAGCACAGTAAGAGAATGATGAACCCTTAGGGAACATTGGTGGGGCTGGTGGTTGGGCCCAGACTTCCAGTGCTACCAGAATGTCAGCTGATCTGAAATGCTTGTCAACTCCTTGTGAGGACAGTGATAGTTTTCTACTCAAGAGTACATCCTGCTATGAGAAGAGGATTGTGGAAACTGATCGCTGTGCCAGATACGCCCTAGGCAGAAGTGAGATGGGAGACTCACGAGGCATTTCCTGAGTTACTCTATCTCAACAGCTCGTCCAGACTTGAGGAGCCTTCTACTCTACCTGGCCCAGTACTGGATCTCTTTCCACATATCCGCATGGAAGGCAGAGGAATTGAGGGAGTGAGGAAGCCATCCATGAGAGACTGATCAGGGCAGAACCAGGACTGAGAATGGTGGCTAATACTTGCAATATATGCTCTTGGAATATATGCTCATCTTAGGAAAAAATGAAGAGCCCAGATAGCGTATCCATTTGATGTTTTATACACAACAAAAAAATGTTTTTTGGATATTTTTCCAGCCCTCGAAGAAGTAGGTCCAATCATCACACTTTTCATGACTCCTCTATAAATCTGATGGTCATATCAGGCTGAAAAGAAACTGCCACCAGGAGAAGAGTCACGTTAGAGCACATTGCCCAAGAACTTTAGTGGTAGATGGGTGGAGGGTGGTCAGTGAGCCTCATTGGTTCAAGGCCTAGTGTGTTTGATCTACATGCGATACACAGTCAGGCTAAGCAACAACCAGCGGAAAGTGTTTATAATCCTCTGCAATGATGATGAAAATAGACTGTAAAGTTGCACACACCCTGTGATTAAAGCTCTGAAAAATGTAAATGGGAAGTGCATTGGGCAAGGGCTACAAGGGAGTACAGATAAAAGTATTTCGCTCGTTAGCGTGATTGGATTACAGGTGATATTTCTCTTTTCACTGTTTCCATTATCGTTTATATAGTGCTATGTGGGCACCTCTGCAGGACCACCTCCCAGCAAAACCATTCTGTGTTGACAGGTGGCATTATCACTAAAACACAGATGTGGGTGCGGGGACTACTCTTTTTTCATTGTTTACTGATTGTGACTTCTGGCTTCCCTTTCTCTGTGGGGTCATGCTGCTTGGTGGGAAGGGAGGTGGCAGGCACGGGTGGGAAAGGCAGCCTGTCTATGAGGACGGCGTAGGTGGTTGCCATGTGGTGGTGGTGCTGGGGTTGGGAGTAGGACCCTGTACCGGGAAACATCAGGAAGAAGATGAGCTTGTGCTCGTGCCTTTTCCCAGATCAGAGAGAGAGAAGAACCACAGTGGCTCTGTCCCCACGTGAATACTGAAAGCTGGGACACTTTGTTCCTAGTCTGCCTTGGGAGTTCCTGAAACCCTGAGTTGAGTGTGTAGTATCTGGGCTTTAATTGGCCTCCTAATCCTTTACAAGGAAATCACAATGTAAACTCCCACATTCTGATTACATCCTCTGCTTCACGCTGACTCCAGAGGGAGTTGCTGGCTTTCAAAGAAGGAGAGAGTCTGGCAGCGTCTACAGAGCTAGTCCACAGAGTCTAAGAGCTGCTTCCTCAGTCAGCGGGAGGACCAAAGCTGAAATCTGGAGTGTCCCTTTAAAAACTATTTTAAAGCATGTAAGTCCACGAAAGTCATTTTATCTAACTCCAAATAGCTCTGAGATGGTTAAAAGGAGTTGGGTGGGTATATGAACAGCCCCATCTCATCCTTTCACCTTAACTCTCCTTGCCTCCTCTGGGAAGCAGGCCAACAACTGAGCAGCCTACCCATTTAAAAAGATGATTATCTGAGAGTGGGATTTTTTTAGTTCAGTTTGCTCTTTATCTATTTTCAGCAAAGCAGAGTATGCAAAACTTTGCACATTCTCCCTGGAGCACAAATGTTTTTACTGGCAACATGACAAAGTACGTGTCTCTAATTGCACACCTCAGAAAGCCTAGCCCCACATATTCCAATGCTTTCCGGTTCAGAAGTATATAAATAGTAAGAAACCAATTTCCTTCATCCTGAATTCTAGGTCCTCGATTTGGCCTCATTTCCCACTGTTCCTCAGTGCCACACTGGTGAGTTCACCATTCTCTGGGCTGGCCTGTTGCCCTTGCAAGTGTCCTTTTCTTGTCTCGCCGGGACCATCCCTCCTGTTGTCCTCCACTGATTCAAGTGAGGGCAAGACCCCCAGCTCACCTGCCCTGCAGGCTCTGCCCTCCCAGCCGCTGTAGGGCTTCCTATGCAGTGAATTCCTATGGAAACATGGCTCTGGCTCTATCTCCACTTCTAATTCATCCTCATAGAAACCTGTCTCCCCGTCTCAAGGGTGGGATGGCATCTTTCCCTGCCCATCCTCCTTTCTCCTGTCCCTCATCTGAAACCCAGTCCCCATCACCTCCCAACATCCAGGAAGCCCCCTAATAGTGTCTCAGCTTATCTTCTGAGTAAACCCCTTTTACAATAGCCCCCGATTACTAAAAGGAAAAGACCTAAGAATGCTTTGGAACTTCTCTAGTCTCTGATGCTTACACTGAAGATCGGCTAGTAGTTTTGAAGCTCATTAGTCTGCAACAATTCTGGGCTTTCTGTTGAGGCGGCACCAACCCGCCCCTTCTTCACGCTGCGTCTCCTCAGACGTAGGCATCGATCTTCCTCTCCGATCACCTCTTGTACCCTTCCCTGAGTCTCCCGTCTGAATGTTTACAGATTCCTTCAGTGTTCATTAGCACAGTGCAAATCTACCAGCAGACAAGTCAGACTCTCCCACAAACCTATTTCCTTTATGTATCGGCTAGAGAAGGATAGATTCAGGTGAGATCACATTTGTTTTAAGTCCGCTAGGTTTAAATAAGCATATTACCTCATTTCTTTGGCTCTTCTCATCCTTTAAGATCTTTGGCTACTATGTTATAATATATTGTTATTAATTGATTAATATTTACATGACTAATGACATAATTTGGATGGGAGTCAAATCATTAAAATAACAAAATCAGTTTCTCTGCTTCTGATAAACCCCATTTACTAAGCATTTCGGTGCCTTTACTTTGCCTCGTGCGTTTGTCTTAGAACCTGGTTCTGAGGTGGAGTTCATGGATTGGTGCTGGGCAGATGATACTCAAGCCTCAGTTGTTCTTGCTACAAGGATACTGGGTCATTGTTAGCCCACCCAGGGCTGTCTGCAACCTTCTTGACTGTGAATGCCTGGCTCTGAGCTTGCCCTACTAGTTCACAAAGGACAGTAGGGAAAACGGAATGAAAGAAAACTAATATTTAATGGGGGCTTGTACATCCTTCCAGCAATTTTACAGATTTTAACCCATAGAATATCTTTATGAGACAAGTGTCATCATTCCCATTTCATCGATGGACAGGGACCCAGAGAGTAAAGTACTCAGCTTCTAGGAGCCAGGTGGCAGAGGCAGGGTAAAAACCCAGGCCCCCAACTTCTGACTTGGTGTTCTTCGTGGTTTAACCTGTAAATGTGGAATTAATCAGTTTGGAGACAGTACATAATGGGACTTTCCCTTTCCCCTTCTTACCACTGTCATTTTTGAGAAAATATTTTAGTTCTATCTTTCCAAGTATTAAGAGCTTCACAGTTGGGGCTGGCCCCGTGGCCGAGTGGTTAAGTTCACATGCTCCGCTGTAGGCGGCCCAGTGTTTCATTGGTTCAAATCCTGGGCGCGGACATGGCACTGCTTATCAAACCATGCTGAGGCAGCGTCCCACACGCCACAACTAGAAGGACCCACAACAAAGAATATACAACTATGTACCGGGGGGCTTTGGGGAGAAAAAGGAAAAAATAAAATCTTAAAAAAAAAAAGAGCTTCACAGTAATTAACTAGATGGGGAAAATCCATTCACAATGTATACACATATCAAATCATCACATCATACACTTTAAATATCTTGTAATTTTATTTGTCAATTATACCTCAATAAAGCTGGGGGTAAGAAGTGTCACAGAATTTCAACTGAATAGTGAAGGTGCTTTTAACCACCTTTAATCACTTACCGATGCTCTCAGTTCCTCCCCAGTCACCTCTCGAAGGGTTAGGACTTAGAGGAAATTCAAAACATGCTGGACAATTTCCAAGTTTAGCAAAACTGAAAAGGTAGGCCACAATGTCGTGGAGAGGGGCTATCAGCTGCAGAGTTAGCTTCAAGGCTCTGAAAGCTGCCTGTGGGTAAAATCAATACAAGGAAATGAGTTTTAAGAAGTTTCTAAGAGGTATATAAAAACATACGAGCATTGATTAGGGACAATATCTTTAAACAAGAATATTTAGATAAACATTTTCAGAGCATAATACAGGATAATAATTACAGGATAATATCTGAAAAAAAGAACAACAAACCTATTCATGAAGTGGGTTATATGCCCTTGGACAAGGTAACTCCTGTGGGGGCGGGGGGAGGTGGTGGTTAAACAATTTGTTTCTCTTTGTTGAAAGCCATTGGTGGCCATAAACACCATCAAAATGTGTTTGTATGACTATCAATGAAGTCATACAAGGGTCATACGTACATTTCTAGAAGGGACCCCATATTCAGACAACATTGCCCTGAGGGAATACCTGTAAGCAAAGCAAGATATCTACTAACACGGTTTAAGCACATGACTGAAAACCAAACACTGGATCCTAAATATCAGCAACATTCAAGTGAAGAAAGAGTGAAAAATTATGATTTAAGTGCAGAAGGTAGTATTTTTATATAGTTTAAAAAACATCTAAAAATTTTTCAATGAAAGAAAGTGTAGGTCTATTTTTAATTTTTTGAGGAAACTCTATACTGTTTTCCATAATGGCCGCACCAATTTACATTCCCACCAATAGTGCTCAAGGCTTCCCTTTTCTCCCCATCCTTGTCAATACATATGGTCTCTTGTCTTTTTGATAATAGCCATTCTAACAAGTATGAGGCACTATCTCATTGTGGCTTCGATTTGCATTTCTCTGATGATTAGTGATGACGAGCACATTTTCCATGTACCTGTTGGTCATTTGTATGTCTCCTTTGGAAAAATGTCTATTCAGGTCCTTTGCCCATTTTTAATCAGATTATTGGGTTTTTTTGTTTTGTTTGCCATTGAGTTATATGAGTTCCTTATTTTAGGTATTATTTGAAGTATTACTCCCTTATCAGATATGTGGTTTGCAAATATTTTCTTCCATTGCGTAGGTTGCCTTTTCATTTTGTTGATTGTTTCCTTAGCTGTGCAGAAGTTTTTTAGTTTGATGTTGTCCTACTTATTTATTTTTGCTTTTGTTGCCTGTGCTTTTGGGGTCATACCCAAAAAAATCACCAAGATAGATGTGAAGAAGCTTTTCCTCTGCTTTCCTCTAAGAGTTTTCCAGTTTCAAGTCTTATATTTGTCTTTAATCCATTTCAAGTTAATTTGTGTGAGTGGTATAAGATAGGGGTCCAGTTTTTGCATGTAGAACTACCATATGATCCAGCAATCCCACTTCTGGGTATATAGCCAAAAGAAAGAAAATCAGTATCTCAAAGAGATTATCTGTACTCTCATGTTCATTGCAGCATCACTCACACTAGCCAAGACATGGTAACAACCTAAGTGTCCAGTGGATGGATAAATGGATATAGAAAATGTGATACACACATACACATATGCACAGGAGTATTATTCAGACATAAAAATGAAGGAAACCCTGCCATTCACAACAATGTGAATGAACCTGGAGGATATTACGCCAAGTGAAATAAACCAGACAGAAGAAGATACATACTATATGATCTCACTCATGTGTGGAATCTAAAACAAAGTCAAACTCATAGAAAGTTGTTGCCAGTGGGTGGGGGAAATGAGGAGATGCTGGTCAAAGGGTACAAACTTTCAGTTATACGACAAATAAGTTCTGACGATGTAATGTACAACATGGTGCCTATACTTAATAATACTGTATCGTATACTTGAAATTTTCTGAGAGAGTAGATAGTTGTTCTCACCACCAAAAAAGATAACTTCGTGAGGTGATGGATATGTTAATTAACTTAATTGTGGTGGTCATTTCACAATGTATACATATAGCAAATCATCATGTTGTACACTTTAAATATATACAATTTTACTTGTTAATTGCACCTCAGAGCTGGAGGGGAGGAGGTGGAAGGAAAAAAGGGTGAGAAATTTAGGTTGCTAAACAGCTTTTCACTTACAAAGAAAAGTCAGGATGTTCCCAAATTGCCATTTTCAAAATTGCACGGAATTTAGCAAATATTTATTTGAGTGCTTTATGTATTTCTATATCCACTGTTTTTTTTTTTTATGGTTACCCTCTATCAGTAAGTTAAGTACTAAGAGCAACCCCTCAAAAGCAGTAGCCAGCTAATGACTGTGATTAAGGGTGATAGCCTCTCATTAGCTTCAGAGCATCAGGGCGGGGTTTTCTTGAAGGGTTGGGGAGGAAATTGAGGATTAATAAGGAATGTTGGAAGCTCCAATTAGTGTTCATTAATGACCAGGGAGAAACAGAACTCATGAAATAATGAGGCCCAAGAGAAATGATAATAAAGCAGGCAGAAATATTAGGAGCTGTGAGAAGATGTCAGTTATTCGATGTCCCGGGAAGAAATAAGAAACGTTCTCTGAAATTGATACATTTAAGCATGAGACAAAAAAACAGCCAGTTTCCATTCTGGCACACAGAAAAAAACCACAAACCTCTTCTGGCAGAGTTTTAAACATAACCAGCACTTCAGCAGGATGGGGTATGAACCATAAATTGAGGAAGACTTCCCCGTCATCAGACAGCAAACGTCGTGGCCGCGGCTGATAGGTCCTGCAGCATTAGGAGAAAACACAAGCAGCATTTCTCTCTAAAAATGAGGCATCCTCAGTATGAGCTATTTATATGGCTTCCCTCCAGCCCAGGCTGTGGCGACACACGAGCCAAGCCTCCAGGCCCAAGGGCACCAGGCCTACGGCTGCAGACCGCTCACAGGTGGCCACAGTTATAAATATCTCAACAGGAGAAGAGCAGTTGGACTGGTTTTAGCCTCAGCTGTGTTGGAGGAAGGCGTGGGCATGGAGGGAGGGAAGCTGTGGTCAGAAAGGAAAGAAAGAGCACGAATTAGATGGCCCGTGCCATCCTGGGTGTGCCATATTTTCTCACTTAATTCTTATGACAGCCTCAGGATGTACGTATTTTGTTCCTGTTTCACAGATGAGGAGACTGAGGCCCTACGAGGTTACATAGATCTTGCCTACCCAGCTCCTAAGAGATGAAATTAAGATTTAAATGCAGATCTGTCCAGTCCCAGAATCCAGGCTCTAAAGACCAACCTCTATTTTCCTCCCCTCCCCACCACGTTTCTTGCCAGGTTCTCTAGACTCCCGCCCTCTTTTCCTTCTCTCTCCCCTCTGCTTTCTTCCTCCTCCACATACCTTATCGTTTCTTATGCAGCCATATAGCTGTCTCTGTTGTAGGTTTATATACAGACACATAATCCATATATGTCTAGTTTAAGGATTCACACAAGCCCAGGTACCCACTACCCGGCCTGCGAAATAGAATGTCACCAGTTCCTTTGAAGCCCAACGTCTACCTCCCGGGTGACCACCCTCCTGAATTTTACATTAATCAATGCTAGCTCTTCTTCGTAGTTTTACCACAAATGGATGCACCATTAAAAGATTATTTTCTTGGGTTTTGCCTATTTTTGACCTTCACACAAGTGGAAGCTCGTGATCTTTATACTACACTCGCTGGGGGGAGGTGACTATAATCATCTCAGGACTGAGGCAGCCCACTGTAACGGGGTGGCGAGGGGGTGTCGGGGAGCTGTTTCCTGCTTGGATGGATTCGGCGCCTTCAAGTCTAATTAATTGTGTTCATCTGGTGTGGAAGATGGTGATATGTGCAGTTAACAGATGTGGAATCTGGCATCAGAGGACCCAATTTTGAGACCAGCTCCCATCACTCAGAGCTGTGTGGCCTTACGCAAACTGTCCTCTGTGAGTCTTTTCATCCATAAAAAGCGAATAATAATTTCTAACTCATAGGATTGGTGAAAGAAATAATTTTTAAAAAGAGTATCAAGCACGTGAAAAGTATTTTATAAATTGTGAGGTGCTATATAAAGTTTGTCATTATGATGCTAAGGTGTGGGTGTCTGGCAAAGTGGCCAGGGGTGGGTGGGGGCCAAGGGATGCATGTGGCCCAGCAGTAGTAATCTGTTAAGAAGGGGTGACTTGAACACGCTAATGAGGGGATGTCCTAGAATTGAGGGTTATGGGGGAAGGCTAGAGACTAGTGACACCTCAGGCCTGTCTTGGTTGTGCTAGACCAGGCAGGCCTGACAGACAAACAGCAGAAGGAAGTGTACAGCGGATATGGAGCCCCTCCTTCCACACCGTCCCCTGCCCAGGGCGCCTCTGGTCCACCTCAGCTCTCTTCTCTGCTCTTCTCGCTCTCTCTCCTGTCCTGGCCAATTGTGTTCACTCTTCCGGCTGCAACTACCATCCATTCACCAGGGACTCCTGAATCCACATTTGCAGGCCCTCCCCTCCACAGCTCCAGAGTTCCAACTTGCTTCATCCTGGATGGCAGTGCCTCAGACCGCCTCAGTCAAAAGAGGAAAGAATTGAGCTCCTTACCCCCTTCCTCCCCAATCCTGTGCCCCATCCTGTGTAAAAAGAACCACATCCCCCACCCCCCAAACCAGACACCAGAGAGTCATTTTCAGACTTTTCTCCTTTACTCCTCAGGTCCTACTGACCCCATCGCTCTCTCACACTCGCACCCAGTTGTCATTCCTATTTCCATTGTCTCTAGCAAGGACTCTCCATGGGAGGGTCTTGCCTTCTAAGGGGCATTTTGGAAATCATAGGGGGCATTTTTTGACTGTTGTTATTATTTCTGGGTCTCTACGAGAAATTCAGATGACCCTTTCCACTTAAAGTAAAATGTAATTCATTTTAACTGAGAACTGAATGTTTTCAATCTCAAACATTCTGAATGGGAGACTTTTGAAATCATTAAAACTCTACTTGGAGTGAATCATTGGCTTTAAAACCACCTTTCAAGTCTCAGCGTTTTAATCAGGTAATTCAAAGCTCAGGAACAAAGTACGGTGTTAGTTCGGAGAATTTCCTTTATTTCAGCAACCACAAAGTCAGACTAGCCTGTCCTGGAGCAGATCAAAGCCAGCCTAATCCGGTCTTATCTCTATTATTCAGTTCACAGTGTTTGAAGGTCCCCAAAGGAATGTTGAATATCAATAATAAAAAGTCACGAGGCCTGTGTCTGAGCACATGGGCCTGCGGGCCATGGGGCTGGCAGCAGCATGGGTGAACCTGTCCTTGGCCTCTGGGAAGCACATACGACCCTGGAGCCATAGGGCCCTCTCCTAAGTATTATCCTTTACTTCCCATCTCGTTATTTCCTGCCACTTCCACCTCTGCCTGCAACGAGCAGCCATCTGCTGAGGGGAAGAGAGGGCTGCAGAAAGCTTTGGGTGCCCAGTACAGGAGCATAGCCCAGTTCTCAGCCCTACAAGGAGGATTCCTCCCTACCTTGTAGATGGTGCACACCTCCTTGGCCTGACAGTTCCTTGACCTGCTCAATATCGCCCCTCTTCACCTTCACTCCCCTTCAGATGCTCACTCCGGAGCCACGCTCCAGACCTTATCATCACCTGAGACCATGTCACCTCCCAAGACTTAAACATCCCACTTTCCCAGCTCGATCTTTTATTCCTCCAGTTTTCTCATTCACTCCCACTAAACCTCCTTCATCCCCATAAAATATGCTCTTTGATGTCATCCAGGTTTCCAGTCTCCCCTTCCATCTGTCAGTCCCATTCTGATCTCACTTCCCTACCCAGACTGGGTCTCACAGTCAAGCACGTGAACTACTCTCTCACCTTCAACTCTTTGTACTCTCAACTCATCTACCTAGCAAAACCTCACCTCTGGATCCCTCCAGCTATTCTGATTCTGCTTCTAGTTGCGTGCTGCTGAGCACAGCTGGAGGAAATCATACTGTTAATTATATTGATGTAACAACAAGTAAATGGTTTCCAGCCTGAGCTGTGTCACTCCGGGACAATCCTTTTTCTTTCCTTTGATCAGCTTTTATGTCAATTTCCTTTTCAGTAATTCCAAGTCTTCTTTAAGCCTCATACCAAATTCTTGTCAGCACTTGATGACATGGTCTATTATTTCGTAATTGAATTAAAGGCCGCTGGCTGGAACTCTCTCCACTTCCTGCACCATCTCCCTTCCCTCCCCTACTCCATCTACACATCCTTTCAACCAAGGTCAAAGGCAGAGGTACACACCCAGGATATGAAATGAAGACAGCCTCTGCCCTCAAGGATCTTAGACTCCAGAGGCAGCTAGATGTGCAAACATAATTCTATGATAGAAGCATGACAGAATGGAATAATATGAAGGTGCAGAGAATATCCAGAATAAGAAGCTCCTGAGACTTGTCGGGAGCTCAATGGAAGAAATTCACAGCTTAGGCTTCTGAGTCATGATTCATTATCTCCTTCTCCACATCTCTTCCTCTTCATGTCATTGCTATCCTTTTTTCCCCCATTTAAAAAAATTGTGTAAAGATAAATGTAACATAAAACTTACCATTTTAACCATTTTTAAGTGTACAGTCCAATGGCATTAAGTACATTCACATTGTTGTGCAACCATCACCACCATCTATCTCCTGAACTTTTTTTTCCATCCTCCAAAATTGAAACTCTGTACCCATCACCCAATAATGGCCCTGCCACCTTTTTATTCACCCAAGCCAGAGACTCTGGGTGACTTCCTAGATTTCTCTTTCTCCCTCAGTCCCACATTAAATCCAGCATCTGGCCTTGTTGATTTCACCTCCTAACTATCTCTTGTCTGTACAGTTTCAGTAGCTTCCTACATGATGTCCCTGACAATCATCTTGTTTCCCTTCTCCCTGTTTGTTGAAGGACAAACACCGGACTTCTGGACCTTACCCATCGCTCTATACACCCTACTTCTTGCAGCTCATCCTCACATACTCTGGATAGGAGTCACTCAGAAGTCCACCTGCTGTCTCACATCTCTGTGCCTTTGAACATGCATGTCTCCCAGCTTGAACTAAATTTCTTTTCCTTGTCCACTGAAACACTAGTCATCCTTCAAGACCCAGGCTAAGTGTCCCCTCTTCCCTGAAGCCTGCCTTGCTCCCTATCTCCACCTCCCCAATCCTTCAGACAATACTGAACATTTCCTGGTGGGTGCTTTCACTATATTTTTATTTTATCCTTTATGACAATGTACTGTAGTTACCTATTTCCCTTTGCCTGAAGGGCAAGGGCCATGTCTAATCCATTGCTGTACAGAACTTGGCATCAAGGCTTTCACGTGCTCTTGTTCAGGATGTACCCTGAGGCAACCAGCAGTGGCCGAGATCCAGCCTATACTTTACTTGCCAAGCTCTGCATCCTGGCATGGAGCTACACTTGCCCAGAGGAAGAGGTACCTTTTTCTAATCCGCATAAAGCAGCAGTATGGGATAGCCGTGGCTCTGCCTGTCACAAAGGAAGGGTTCAATTAATGTTAGTGTCCTCTTTCTCTGTCCTTTCTTTGCTCCTCCATCAGCCTTGTTCTTGTTCTTGGGAGTACGGCCAGTGTCATCCTAGTTTCCAGACTCCAGTCTCCTCTGGAGCCATGAAGGGCCTGAGGACTCAAGGGGTGTCCTTGAGAGGAGAGCTCCCCTCGGCTCCTCTTCTATAGAGACTCTGGGTGAGGGGCAAGGGTCTCTGCTAAAACGAAACAGTACATTACAGTCTTTTTTTTTTTTTTAGATTTTATTTTTTTCCTTTTTCTCCCCAATGTCCCCCAGTACATAGTTGTATATTCTTCGTTGTGGGTCCTTCTAGTTGTGGCATGTGGGACACTGCCTCAGTGTGGTTTGAAGAGCAGTTCCATGTCCGCGCCCAGGATTCGAACCAACGAAACACTGGGCTGCCTGCAGCGGAGCGCGCGAACTTAACCACTCAGCCATGGGGCCAGCCCCACATTACAGTCTTTTAAGGACTAAGCTACATCTTAGAATTTTAGACCTACAGAATTCATGGGGCTCTTCTAGTCAAGGGAAGGAAAACACAAGTAAGGAGTCCCTTTCCTAAACCTTGGTAGACATTGCCAATCAATGACAACAGTCTCATAAGCTTGGGATTTCTCAGAATCCTCAGCAGGTGCTAACACACTGTTGAACTGACATTTAAAATAAAACTTATTTCTTATCCTCGATCTAACCCAACTCCTTATTTTATAAATAAGGTGAGCACCTCTGTCCTCCATGATCCTCATTCCTCAACTCTGTCCCTTCAGCTCTAGTTGACCTCGGTCTGGGATGATTTCATTTATCACGAACACTCTTAAATGGCTCCTTTCCAAGAAGTCTTTCCTCAGCAGTCCCATTCCTTGGAATCAAGCTCTAGACACCTTAGCACTAAGAATCTTTGCGTGTTTAACTTCAGAGAGCTGCTTCAATTTCCTCACTCATCAGATGAAGAGTTGAAGTCCAGAGATTGAAGAAAAGTGATTTGCCAGAGACCTCAAAACAACTTATGATTGAGCTGGGTAAAGTCCAAATATTCTAGCTCCCAGGCCGTGGTTCTCTTCACTACACCTTCTTGTGGCTGAGGTTCAAGTTTTACTAAAACTTAGTATACGGAATCATAGACTTTGGAGTTAGGAAGAATATTATACAGTACCTTTTCCAAACTTCCACAGAAGAGAGAAGTTGCTTTCCCTATGTTGCATTTTGTGTGTGTATTAAAAGGGACATGTTAAAATCCAGAGAGTTTAGGAAGTAGGAGACAGGTATAGCGGGGAACCACTGTGTCTGTATCAGTACCTGCTCACACACTGCCGGACTATATGACTTGGGCTCTGGGTGGGCATTCACTTTGCTCACACTTCCCTGGCCCAAAGTCCTACCTTGAAATTATCACACATTAACTGACCAGATGAGTTAGGTCTCTAGGCTCTCCCCGCTTAAATGACTCTTTCCTTAATTTTTAGGAAACACACAGTCATCCACAAGAAACAATAAAGGAATAGAGCAAGACCTACAAGTTAGAGAGATTTTTTTTTCCACTATCCTTCCTGACCTCCATATTTGGTTGCTGCAAATAAAACAGATCAGAACCAAAAATAGACTTCCTGAATACATTTTATCCTAAACACAAATGTAGTGAATGTGTGGTTAGACTTCTGAAAAATATTTTTAAAATTTGATCCCAAATATAGTTTGGGCTTATAAATGGTTGACTTGGCTAGTAGGTGGATGAGAAAATGGAACTAAGAAGTCTTAGAGGACTATCCTGTGATGTTTCATACAGGGGAAAGATGCATTTCAGCCTCACTGGGCAACAGATGCCCAGTAAAACCCTTTAGCAAACTGTCAGCCTCCTGAGGCATCCTTGCCTATTCTCTCTAACGCAATCTCCCACTAGGTGAATCCTGAAGTCTACCCAAGTGAATGCACTGGCTGAGCTCAAGAGACAAAACAATGGTACCCACAAACTGGGCACCTTATCACTATCAAGGTAGGACTGGCCACTATTTTGATAGCCAGCTATCAGTCAGTCAAGGGCTTAAGGATCCAACTTCTTTCATTCTCTAGCCCATTCTATCATCCTCATTTTCTTGGTGAACTCCAATTTACCTGTAATTAACAAAGGGCAATTAGCCCTTTGAATTTCTCACTGATGCCCTGAGCTAGAGTTAAACACTTCCTCTTTTGTGTCCTCACAGGACTTTTCATATAACTCGAACATGTTATTTTTGAGATCTTTGAAGCTGCTTGTTTGCTTACAGTGCTTTCCCCAACTAGACTGAATATATTGCCAGAGTCAACGACTTATGTGCCTTTATAACTCCAGCACCTAGCAAGGTGCCTGGTACTAAGTAAGCCCTGAATAAATAATGGTTGAATAATGAATGAATGAATGGGTGAAAGAGTAGTCTGATACAAATGGTCCTCAATTCCCTTTTATCCATCCATGATCATATTTATTAAGTATTACTGTTACTTTGCACTAAGGTCCGTGCTGTAAGGGAAAGGTTAAGGAGGGGGGTAACTCACCCTACAGGATGTTTTTGCTCCCCCCGGAGACTGCATAACTGTATAACTAACACCCCTTTCTTTTTTAAAGGAAACGTGGTCACTGACCACACGGGTGCACTAACTCCTCTATCCAGGTGAGTGAACTCTAGGTAGGCTGACTTAAGAACATTTGGAAAACTGGATAAAGCATGATAAGGAAGTCTGGAAGCAGCTCTGCTCTTTTCACTTAATATCTCTCTACATAGATATTTTTTCTCTATCAGAGAAATGCAGAAGGACTCTAATTTATCCAATGCATTGGTGCATTATTTTTTCTAAATATTTCTTCTATTCCATTGAGTAAAATATTTGAAGCCAGAACAGCTCAAGATCACGTTTACTTATTTGTCTCCTGATTTTAGATGCCGGCTTAAAAAGGCTTAAAAGGCGTGACTGACGAAAATCTCTGGGCTTTCTAGGGGAAAACAAAACGGCATGGATTGAAAAAGCACTCAAAGAGCCTATAAACAAAGAATTCCTTCTGGGTTCAAATACAAAGATATGCTTATTTTTGGAGTGTTAACTTTCTTTTGCCCTTCTGGACCAGAAGATCAAGGTCAAATGCAGTAAAGGGAGCAAGATTTCTACACAAAATTTAACCTGCCCTCCAGTAGGAGGGGGAGGATGAGGAGGAGCAGTGACCAACTCTAAAGGAAATCACGCACCTGGGGTCAGCCTTGAGGCCTTCCTTGGAGTCCCTCAGTCCCTTCTTTTCTTGTGGTTTTCCCACCATGAAGAAGGTATCCCTGACAGTAGGGAAGTCGTCCAGCAGGGCTCTCAGGCTATTGCAATATGCCATGATCTGACCCCGAAGGGCGTAGTGAGACATGTGGCGGTTGAATCTGCAAAGTCAGAAGAAGACCGTGTCTGGAAGGTGAATCCAAGTTGTTCCCTCTCTCACGCAAGTTCCAGGATCTACTCCCCTGGAGACTTTTCACAGAGAATAGAAGACCTCTGCCCAGAAGAAATTTCCATCTTAGTCAGGTTACTATCACCTGAAGGCAGAGGTGTGGACCTCTTCAGAACGCCTCCTGTCCTTCACTTCTGATGCTCCTTCCTCTGTGTGTCAGAGGACAGTTTAATTTGGTTTTATTCAATAGGACTCTGGCTTATTTAAACACAAAGCACCTATTCATTGTCTGGCTTTCTACATAATACTGCTATTTATTGAATTCAGAGTCAGAGAAATCAGCATGTGTAGTTCACATATACTATACTTACTTCTGACAAAATTCAACTATAACGTCTCTCTTGACTTTCGCAATTTCATCCTGTGATAAAAGAGAATGACAGTTTTTCTATTAGACAGTTGGCTCCAGGAACTCCCCATGCTAATATGGGTGTACAAGCTTATAGCAAACTTAGAGCAAGAAAAGGCCACACAATTGAGATATTCTTTCTGAAGGTCAACTTGCCGATCCTCACTCCTCTATGGGCCTCTCCTGCTCCTGCACATCTTTCTGAGTTAACCAAGAATGCAAGGCCCTGACCACTCTTTACCTGGGCCATTTCTTGGGATTATGTTTGCAGAGAGCAATTTTGAGGGATGAGGTAATGTCTCCCTCCAGGAAAAAGAGCAAGATTGCTATAAAAGAGGTGGATTCCCCAAACTCAATGTTACTCAACTGTGACACAAACTTGCATGCATTTAGGCTCTTCCGTGTTGCCCGCTTGGGATTTGGAAGGCAAAGGAAGCTGACACAGACAGGAAGCTCATGTTGCCTGCTCTGCTGTGAGCAATGAAGTTCTTTGTCTCTGACCTAGGAATCTTGTGACTTCCGCCAGCATCCTCAGAACAGTAACAGGCTAACTTACTAGCTGGTAGGTAGGCTAAAATCCCAGACCTTGACAAAATTGACAATTATATTCCCTGAGCCCTTTCTAATCTGACAGGCATTGTACAATCCTGAAGCGCAGTTAATGAGCTACTACAGTTTTCATTTGGTCAATATTTTTTGAATATTCTAGTAAAAAGAAGTAATTTACTATCTCAATTACTTATTAAAAGGGGTCCTTTGCCTCCGTCATTGCTGAGTAGTAATCTAGAAGTTCTGGCCTCCATCATATCCCATTTGTAAGACTGGATTAGGTAAATTGACCTCTTTCCTTTACAGGCACAGGTAGGGACAAAGCCTAGAGATTGCAAACCTTGTAATTTCTCTCCCAAATTACCATATATTAGCCTAATGAGTTCCGTATCAAAGAATTGTTGAATAACGAAATGATATGCACAATGGATTAAAGGTTTGACTTTTATAATATTTTTTAACAGATTAGGCTAATATAAAACCCTTAAATAGAAACATGGCAGTAGCATCTGAAAAACCAAGATAAGAGGTGAATTAGATGGCAAGAGACTTTACATACCTTGTCTAAACCCCTTAAGGACCTGTGGGTCACTCGGGAGTGGCCAAATGTTCTAGAGCAGGTGCTAAAAATAGTTCCATTTAGAAAGTGACAAAACAAAATGTGGCCTTGAAAAAAATGCAAGTCTTAAAAACTAGACTGCAATCAGCTTGAATTGCTTCCTTTCTATTTCTTATCGAACACTCTTTCTCAGTTCTTTACATTTCCAGTGGTTCTACCCAAATAGGCCGAAAGCAACAGATTCCAAGTTAAGAATTTTTATTTGCTCAAATGTGAGAGATGAGGAGAGCTTTAGGGAGACCTTCTCACTACACTCACCAGGCTCTTCATTCTGTCAGCCATGGTTTGCTTCCTGAGGAGGAAGGCGTTCAGCATCATGTCCCGCAGCCCCACCTTTTCTAATTGAATAGACACGAAAGCCTCTGGAGCCCTGACAAGTGAATAGAGACATCTGAGCCCAACATGGGAGGTAAGTGGACATATAACGAAAAGACAACTAGAGAGCCCTCTGGAGGACAGGAACACCTGGGGCCGTGTACTGGGCGTTGCAGCAGGAGAGCAGGTGGCCCTGTCTCTGTGATTCGTACCTACTTCAAGTGTTTTTCACAAGTGTTTTCTACTTATATTCACTGGGGATGCTGATGTGTCACCATCCTCCTTGGGGATCCCCACATGCCTGAAGCTTGCATCAGCAGTGCCTCCTGAGTCCCAAACTTCATAGCCTGGCCCAGTGTTTGTACTACCCAGGTTCCTTTGTGCCCTCCTGGCCTGAACTGTAGGGGTACCTGGAGTGAAATGGCCTCCCAAGGGTCCTCTTGACTGGACACATGGGTCTTAAATCTTCCATCCACACGTTGGGAATGTGTATTTAGGGCACTTGAACTCTGGTCCTGTGTCAGACTAATGGCATCTTGAATAGCAGAGTAGCTTTACCTATTATTTTTTTTATTTTAAATTTGCCAGAATTAAAGTAGAGTGTCATTGGTATGCCCCAATAAAATACTCAGAGTATTTACAATTATTACAGAATACAAACATCTCTCTTTCTTTGTCATGGTGAGAAGAGATCAAGACATTATAGGGCAACCCTGATACAGGGCATGATGTGGGACATGTCTCTGTTGAGGCCGTGCCTCTCTGACAAAGCACCATCCTATTATTCTAAGCAATGGTAGAATCCTTATTAGAATAGTGAGGGTAGTTCTGTGCTTTTCTGTTTAGGATAAACATGGAAAATTTGGAGAGGCCCATATTCTTCTTCCTTGTGTTCTACCCTCTTTGGAATTTGAAAAATATAGAAAGAGGGAAGGAGAAAGGAAGGAAGGGAAAAGAAAGAGAAAGGAAGAGAGGTGAGAAGAGAAAAGAGGTTGAAATTAGGAAATGTTGACTCTCTACCATACACTGGAGTGCACTGGAAGCAGCTGAGTCTTCTCAGTGTTCATACAATGTCTTCATACAAGGTCTTCAAATTTAAACACATGCTGGTCACTCTGGGAGTTTAGTATCCTTCAGTCCCATAAAACAATGCTATTCACTGACTTAAAAGAAGACACTTTTGTTATTTTAAATAACCCCCGGGTGCCATACCTTTTGATAGCCTGGAATCTTTCTGAAGGATGAGTAAGGGTATCTGGAACTTTTGGAGTTGGGGCTACCAGGAAGCTCTCTATGCCATTCACAATTCTAGAATTTCTTCTTCTGGGTGGACCCATTCCACCATGATTTCTCAGATCTGAACTTATTTCCTAAAATATTTCAAACCAAAGTGAATTCAATGTGTTGGATTTGTAAGTCCCATGGTTTTTACAGCCTATGAAATGATCTCACAGCCAGAACCTACCCCAAACACATGTAAATGACTAGGTACATGGGCTGGGGTTGGGGGTGGGGGAGGTAGAGAAGAGAAGAGGAGGAAAAGGGACGAGAGGAGAGACCAAAGGAGAGAAGGAAAGACAGATATTTTGTACAAGGAAGGGGTCAAGCGCTAAGTATAACTATTTCCAGAGTAGAGTGCAGTTGTCTAAAGTGCTCTGAAACAAATTCTGTATTATACAGCGTGGCTAGTGGGAGGGCTGTGTATAGAGTGGCCTCTCAAGAAATACTGCTGATGGACTTCTTGGCTGCAAGATCTGAAAAATTGTCTCAGGATGCCCATTCTGGTACAGCCTAAGCAGATGGAGATGAGCTAATATGCTGTCATACATAATGTAATGATGAAGGAGGGACAGGAAGAGGGAAGGTAGGAGAGAGGAGAAAGAGAGATGGGGAGGAAAAAAAGGGAAATCCATATCTTCCAGTATTCCTGTTGGTTATGGAGTGATAGGCATGACGCATAGAATTCTTTTACATTTTCCTAAAATGCTAACTAAAAGAAAAATATTAAGCTTCAAAGGAAATACCATTCTTCTTCACAGAAAGAAATAATGAGTTATCCATATTCGAATTACTGAAGAAGAATGAGGCAAAAGAAAAAATCGTAGGTAAAAAGTTTAAAGTTTCCATCTTGGTTTTTTCTGACACCCTTGGGCTATCCCAGTCTCCTGGAAATCATAGATTATATCAGTTCAGAAGACTCAAGAGGTCTTAGAAAGGATGTGAGTGAGCTGAGAGGGAGGAAAACACAAGCTCTGCAATCAGACCCTGGGGCTGACACTCAGCTGGTGATCCTGGCTCTGTTTCTCAACCTTTGAGAACCTGTTTTCTCACCTAGAAAAACGGATGATGTCCCCATCTAATGGGGCTGTTGAGAGCATTCCATGAGCCCGTGTATCTCCAGCAGTAGCTCACTGCCTTGCCTGGATCAGAGAAGTTGCTGAATTGAACCATTAACTCCCTGACTCCCTTACCTGCGCTCGCGATCCCAGCCATGCCCATCTTTCGTTTCTATCCTCAGTTGCTTCTTTTCCACCCCCTTCCTACAAATATATTCACATCTATTTTATTCTTAATTCTTCTACCCTCTCAAGTTTCCTCCTCAATTCTGACCAAACTTGCTAAAGAGCTATTATGGACTAAATGTTTTTGTCTCCTCCTAAATTCTTACACTGAAGCTCTAAGCCCCACTGTGATGGTGTTTGGAGATGGGGCCTTTGGGAGGTAATTAGGGTCAGATGAGGTCGTGAGGGTGGAGCCCTAATCTGATAGGGCTATTGCCCTTATAAGAAGAGGAAGAGACACCAGAGCTTTCTCTCTCTCTGTCTGCCATGTGAGGACACAGTAAGAATGTGGCCATCTGCAAGCAAGGAAGCGAGCTCTCACCAGAAGCTGACCATGCTGGCACCTGATCTTGGACTTCTAGCTTCCAGAACTATGAGAAAATAAATTTATGTTGTTTAAGCCACCCAGTCTCTGGTATTTTATCATGGCAGTTTGAGCAGTAAATATGCACTGCTTCTATTCTTCTACCACCTTCTCATTCCTTAACTCTGGCAGTCTGGCTTTCACCCAACCCCATTAGAACTGCTCTCTCAGAGTCAGCAATGAACTTTTGTCAAATGGCCTCATTTTAATTCCTACTCTTCTGGTTCTTCCTTCTACATTTAACTCTGTCAACTTTCAACATCTTTTTCTCTTTTCTTCTTTTAAAAAGAATTGCTTTATTGCAGTTTAATTGATAGTCAATAAACAGCACATATTTAAAGTGTACGACTAGGTAAGTTTTGGTATATGTATACAACTGTGAAACCATCACCACAATCAAAATAAAGACCATAGCCATCCCCCCAACTCTGCCCCCTTCCTCAAGCAACCACTGCTCTGCTTTCTGTAACTATAGATTATAATGCATTTCCTAGAATTTAATATAAATGGAGTCATGTAGTATTTATTGTTTTTTGTCTAGCTTCATCCATATTGTTGTATGTGTCAATACATAATTTCGTTGTATTGCTGAGTAGTATTCTGTCATACAGATATACCACAATTTGTTTATCCATTCACCTGGAGATGGACATCTGGGTTCTTTGCAGTTCTTGGCTATTTTAAATAAAGCTGCTATAGACATTTGTGTACAAGTCTTTGTATGGACACATGCTTTCTTTTCTCTTGGGTAAATAAATAAGTGCAGAATGGTTAGATCGTGTGGTAAGTGGATGTTTAACTTTTTAAGAAACTGCCAAACTGTTTTCCAAGGTGATTCACCATTTTGCATTTCCATTGGCAGTGTACGAGAGTGCCAGATCTTCCACCTCCTTGCTAACACTCAGAATGGCCAGTCTTTTAAATTTTAGCCCTTCTACTAGGTGTGTAGTAGTTTCTCACTGGAGTTTTAATTTGCATTTCCCTAATGACTAATGTTGTTGAACACCTTTTTATGTGCTTATCTGCCATCTGTACATTTTCTTTGGTGAGTCATTTCTTCTTGAAACACTTCCCTTTGTTGGCTTTGGTAGCAGTGCACAATTTTTTTCTGTCTGTCTCTTTCATTCCTCCCTTCTACCCCTCCTTTCCTCTTGCTCCCTTTTACCTTCTCCATCATTTATTCCTCCTTATTATGTCATCAGCTTTCTTCCTGTCCTACACTTGTAGCAGAGTAGATGCATGCACGTATATTCACTTATTCATGTATATCTGTGTGTGTGTATATATATATATATATAATAATAATAAATATATATATATATATATTACCCTAATGCCTCCCTACTCCTCCCTGTGCTGCAGGTCTTTCTAAGCTGTTACTCCAATGCTTTCCACCACCCCCCACCCCCACCCTGGCCTCCTATCTAGTGAATTTCAACGTTTGCTTCCCGGATGGATCTCAGGAGTTAACTCATAAGCTTCTCAACCTCCATTTCAACCAGAACGACTCCACTTATACGTGTTTTATATATTGGTATTCTTCATAAGATTAAATTAATTGTATAAAGGATTGTGTATGTCAACTATGTATGAAAAGTTGGTAGTCAAGTTGGGCTCCTCATTCTTTTCTAGTCCCCATCTGCCCTTTCTCACTCCTATGCTTGTGTATCTGAAGGGTCTTCCCTCTACTCAGAATGATCACATGGTCATCTCTGCTTGTCAAAAAGCTCATCCTTCAGGTTTTCCCAAATGCTACCTCTCTGTGCTGCCCTTCCTAGTTCCCTCTCTTTTGTGACCTCTCTTTTCAATGAATTCCTTCTTTAGCTTGTTGAACTTCTTTTATGCCTTGTAATTGAACCACCTGTGGGCCTGTCCCCCTTACACACACTGGTCTATAAGTTCCTCAGGAGCATGAATTGTATCTTAGTATTATCTAGTGAGCTTAACTTCATAGTTAGATACTGCATTAACAGTAGGTACTGAATTCAGATTTTTGAGGTTGAATTTTTAAAAATCAATATAATTCACTCTATCCCTACTTTCTACTTCAGTATTTGATTTCTATGAGAATTAGTATTTGACAGTAAAAGTGAGGATTGAGTATTCTTGCCATACTCATAAATTTGTACTCTCCTATTAATGTGAAGAGTAGAAATGATAAATAGAGGTAGATAAATGTGGTAAGTTTAAATGTGTTAAGGATAAATGTGCTGAGCTGTATAGAATCCTTAAGGCTTAAAGAATGTTTAAGTTGGAATGTTGATTTCCTAAAACCATATTTAATTTTACACTTAAGTTATATTCACCAGTACGTACACACAAGAGAGAACTATATAGTTTTAAAGAAAAAAAAAATGAAGGAAGATCTCTATAAACTGATTTGCAGTGATTTCCAGGATATACTGTTAAGTGAAAAAACAAAGCTCAAAAGAGTATATAGATAAAATCCAAAACGCCTTCATGATAAAATAATTCAACAAACTAGGAATAGAAGGGAAAGTCCTCAACCTGGTAAAAGGCATCTAAGGAAAACCCATAGTTAACATCATACTTAATGGTGAAAGATTGAAAGCTTTACTCCTAAGATCAGGAATAAGACAATAACATCTACTCCCACCATTTCTGACCTTGTACTGGAGGGTCTAGTTAGGGTAATTAGGCAAGAAAAAGAAATAAAAGGCATCCATATTTGAAAAGAAGTAAAATTATCTCTATTTACAGGTGAAGTCATATAAAATTTTTGTATGTTTTTTGTGTACATACAAAAATCCTAAAGAATACATACACATACACACAAATAACTATTAGAACTAATAAACAAATTTAGTAAAGTTGCAGGATACAAGACCAATATACAAAAGACAATTGTATTTCTACACATTAGTAATAAACACTCTGAAAATGAAATTAAGAAAGCAATTCTGGGGCCGGCTCTGTGGCCGAGTGGTTAAGTTTGTGTGCTCTGCTGCGGCGGCCCAGGGTTCGGATCCTGGGTGTGGACATGGCACTGCTCGTCAGGCCACGTTGAGGTGGAGTCCCACATCCCACAACTAGAAGGACGTGCAACTAAGATATACAACTGTGTACAGGGGTGGTTTGGGGAGATAAAAGCAGAAAAAAAAAAAAAAGATTGGCAACAGTTGTTAGCCCAGGTGCCAATCTTTAAAAAAATAAAAATAAATAAAAATAAAAAAAGAAAGCAATTCTATTTACAATAATATCAAAAATAATAAAATACCTTGGAATTAATTAACAGAAGTATAGTACTTACATACTGAAAACTATAAAATACTGATGAAAGAAATTAAAAATGACCTAAATAAATGGAAAGACATCCCCTGTTCATGGATCAGAGTACTTAATATGGTTAAGGTGGCAATAGTACCCAAGCTGATCTACAGATTCAATGCAATCCCTATCAAAATCCCAACTGGCTTTTTTTTTCCTCAGAAATTGAGAAGCTGATCCTAAAATTCGTATGAAAATGCAAGGGACCCAAAAGAGCAAAAGCAATCTTGAAAAAGAACAAAGTTGGAGGACTCATACTTATTAATTTCAAGACTTACTACAACTCTGCAGTAATCAAAACACATCAATACTGGCATAAAAATAGGCATATAGATCAATGGAATAGAATTGAGAGTTCAGACATACTCTTACATTTATGGTCAATTGATTTTTGACATGGATGCCAAATCAGGACAATTCAATGGGAAAACATGAGTCTTTTCAACAAATGATCCTGGAACAACAGGATAACCGCACACAAAAGAATGCGGTGGGACCCCTACCTCACACTACATGCAAAAATTAACCACGAATGGACCACAGATGTAAATATAAGAGCTAAAACTACAAAATTCTTAGGAGAAAACATAGGAGTAAATCTTCATGACTTTGGATTAGGCAATGGTTTCTTAAACATTATGCCAAAAGAACAAGTGACAAAAGAAAGAATAGGTAAATTGGACTCAACAAATTGAAAAACTTCTGTTTCAAAGGACACCATCAAGAAAGTTTCTCAGAATGGGAGGAAATATTTGCACATTATATACTTGATAAAGGACATGTATTCGCAATATATGAAGAACTCTTACAACTCAATAATAAAAAGGCAAAAAAAATCCAAGGGCGAAGGATTTGAATAGATACTTTTCTAATGAAGACATATGAATGGCCAATAAACACAGGAAAAGATGCTTAACATCATCAGTAATTAGAGAAATGCAAATGAAAACCACAAGATACCATTTCCCCCTCGCTAGGATGGCTAAAATAAAAAGGAGAGACAATAACAACTGTTGGCAAAAATGTAGAGAAATTGGAACCCTCCTACATTACTAGTGAGACTGTAAAACAGTGCAGACACTTGGGAAAACTGTTCGGCGATTCCTAAAATTGTAGTTACTGTATAACCTAGCAATTCCATTCCTAGGTACATACCTAAGAAAACTCAAAACACATGGCCTTACAAAAACCTGTACATGAATGTTCATAACAGCATTATTCATAACAGCAAAAAGTGAAAACAACCCAATGTCTGTCAACAGATGAATGAATAAACAAAATGTTGTATATCCATATCATGGAATATTATTCATCAGTAAAAAAGAAATGAAGTACCCATACATGCTACGACATGCATGAAACTTGAAAACATGTTAAATGAAAAAATCCAGACATAAAAGGCCATATGTTGTATAATTCCCTTTCCTTGAAATGTCCAGAATAAGCAAATCCACAGTGACAGAAGGTAGATTACCGGTTGCTAGGGGCTGAGGGGAAGTGGGATGGGGAGTGACTGCTAATGGGCACAGGATTTCCTTGGAGAATTATGAAAATATTCTGGAATTAGATAGTGGTTATGGTTGCATGATCTTGTAAATTATACCTTTAAAGGGGTGAATTTTATGTTATGTGAATTATATCTCAATAACAACCAGAAAAATCCAGGGAAAAAGAGTACATATTGTATGTTACTTTTGTGGGGGAAAAAGGGACAAATATATCTGCTTACTTTTGCAAAAAGAAATACAGGAAGGATAAAATGGAAAACAACGGAATTATCTACAAAAGGTAAGGGCAGAGGGACAGGATATTTTCTGCTGGATGAGTCTAGCTAGTCAATATTATAGCGTTACTACAAAGGAAAAATTATCGGCAAATCACTGAAAATTAATGATTTGGTAATGTGTTGATCCACATTAGGAAAGAAGGAGGGAGGGAAAGAGGAAAGGAAAAAGATAAGATAGAAAAGAAGGAAGAAAAGGGAGAAAGTAAAGGAAGGAAATGGAGAGATGGGGAGGAAGGAAAGGAGGGAGGAGTGGGGAGGGTGCCTGGGGGAGGGAGGGAGGGAGGGAAGAGGCAGCCTGACATTAGCTGCTGCTGGTGGTGGTGCCTCAGGCTTCTCTATCTTACAGGCTGACCTTGACATCAGCAAGACAGTCCCCTCGGGAAGCGTGATAGAAGGACGCCTGCTGGATAGCCACCATCAAAGCGTTTTTCTGAACAGCTTGACATGCAAGGGTCACTTGCATATTCTCCACTCCTGAATGGAACAAGAGCTAAGGGAAGAAAATGTGAAAGGTATTAGCAATTTCCCCCACAAAGAAAGAGGTGAAGTTGAGAGTTGAGATTATCACTTATTCAACATGTAAATATACGGATCAAACTGCAGGACATGCTGAGATCCTTGCTCCTCAGCCACAGCCTGCATCTGGTCTCTCCCTAAACAGTATTTCATCCCAGGAAGGCAGCCTCCAGGCCGGATTTGCTTTGCAGTTGGACACTGTAAGCTTTCCCCAGTGGTCAGAAAAGGATGAGAAGGCTGTGACGAACTAGCAAACGTGTGCTCAGGAGCAGGCTCTTGTAAAACTGTCAAGATTAGATTAATGTTTAAAAATACACAAATAGAAACCCACATGTATACACGTAAGAGCAAAGAAAATCCATCCGAGTAGCAGGAAAAAATAGCACCAGGTTTAAAAAGATCAGATAAAAGCTCCAACGACAAGTGTGTATTTTAAAAGCTTGATGCAAAGATGGTTCACCACATGTGCTTCTTGTTAACAGTAACAGAGGTTATTGTGAGGGATGTTGCAGTCTGGTTCAAACCAGGCCAACGCACACACCCAATAAGGCCAGGCTATGGTCATTATTCATGAAGTTGGAAGCTTTTCTTATATATGGGAGCCAAACTTATATGAATTAAATATTTGGATTTTTAAAGGGTTGCATGAGCAAACTGCTTAATTTTACCTTAGTTTTTTTTTTTTGAAATAAAGTAATTTACCTTAAGGATGGCTTCCTTTGTATGAAAACTAAATTTGCCAACTTGGTTATCATCCACCTCAGAGATGGCTAAGACCAGAGCAGTAGGAGAATATCTGGAAGAAGAAACAAGAAGTTGTTTTGACCTGCCCATGTGATCAGCTGTGGGAATAGCAAGAACAGATTTTATACAAGACTTGCTGTTTCCACCCAAAGACTGAAGGGCTCCGGGGTCTTTTCAGTCCTTATTGGACTCGATCTCCTTGCAGTTTGGTTGTGGTGATCATCCACCCCAGAGTGTTGGCAATTCTTTTCTCTTGATCACCATTCCACTGCTTTTCCTGTTTTTCCTCTTAACTTCTTGACCTCACCTGCTCAGGCCCCTCCCTCACTGGGACCCCTTTGTCTACTCCCTAAAGGTTGCCCAGTTCTCACTTTCTCCCATGGCCCCAACAATCATCTAAGTGATCTTTGCAGGCACCTTTCTGCCTTGGGACGTGGTGCTTTGTCCATAGCTCTGAGACTTTGTCAAGTAATTAATATCTCTGACTCTTGGTTTCTTCATCTGTAAATGGAGATACCACCTGTCTTGCAGGGTTACAGCAAATATTAAGTGGGATAATATGCATGAGCATCCTTTTTTTTTTTTTGAGGAAGACTGGCCCTGAGATAACATCAGTGCCCATCTTCTTCCACTTTATATGTGGGACACCTGCCACAGTATGGCTTAACAATCAGTGTGTAGGTCTGCACCCAGGATCTGAACTGGCGAACCCCGGACCACCAAAGCAGAATGTGTGAACTTAACCACTGCATCACCAAGCTGGCCCCTGAATGTGCTTTTAAAAATGTAAGTCACTGTGCTCACATTTAGTGTATGTTGTTGTTATAATGGCACTCTAAAGTGGCAACTTTAAAGAGTTACATACATAATATAAATTCAAACTCAAGACACAATTTCCCTGGATGCATAAATCTTTCCCTGGTAATTCACGAGGCTCCCCAAGATCTTACAGGATTCCTGGGTCATTACTGGGAGGACCAATAACCACTTGACCAGATCACAGGGCATTCAGGCAGTTTATGCTCGTTGGTTGATTCCTGCTGAACAAAAACATGCCCTATTTTCACAGAAGCATAAAATACCAGCTATGGCAGGGCGTCCTTGAAGAGCCAGAGAATAGTTTGGCTCCACGTTGGAGACCTAGCCCTACCTGAGACCCAATTGCACTTCCTGCCTTCAGCTACGTGTATCCTTACAATAAATTCTCCTTTTGGTTTAGGTAGTGTGACAGGATAGAGTGGGGGAGATTTTGCCTCCAGGGGACATTTGGCAATGACAGGAGACATTTTTGATTGTCAAAAATGGGGGAAAGGATACTACTGGCATCTGGTAGGTAGAGGTCAGGGATACTGCTAAACAACCTCTGAAGCATAGGCCGGCCCCCTCCGAGAAAGAGTTATCCAGTCCCAAAATTCAATAGTGCCAAGGTTGGGAAATTCTAGGATACTGTTTTCTACCATCCAAACCCCCTTCCTTCTAGCCCATGCTCTCTCCTTTAGCATACCAACACAGCAAAGTCATATTCTGAGCAGAGATCCACATTAGCAAAACAAAGGTGACTTTCCCTCCTTGGGGTCATCTTGGCCTTCCTTGGGGTGGGGCTGCTATCAGGAATCTCCAGGGACAGAGCTAGGACCTGTAGGGGAAGGGCAGACTAGCACAGAAGGAAAGAGGAAGGAAACAGACATTTCTCCTCAGCACATGTCAAAGGCTGACTCTGTGCAGGGGGAAAACATTCCTTGCCCTAACTGAGTAGATTCATGATCTGTTACTAGTAAGACTGTTTTTGGGGCTGGCCCCTTGCCTGAGTGGTTAAAAGTTTGCATGCTCCTCTTCAGCAGCCCAGGGTTTCCCCGGTTTGGATCCTGGGTGCGGATATGGCGCCACTCGTCAGGCCATGCTGAGGCAGCATCCCACGTGCCACAACTAGAAGGACCCACAACTAGAATGCACAACTATGTACTGGCAGACTTTGGAGAGAAGGAAAAAAAGTCATTATTTTAAAAAAGAGTGTTTTCTTTCAGGCAATGGGCTAAACATATGGGGCATGAAAAAGAAGTCTCACTGGTTTGATGTAACTTCTGTGACTGACCAACAAAAGAGCCTGGCTGAGATCTTGCCATACATGATAGATTTGTACATTGTGTTAGAGTTTCCAGGAGACCACTGCTCAAAAAACTTGACTGACTTTTTCCTGGTCCCAGGGAAAGTGAGAGAAGGGACCTGGACTTCTGATCCATGGTTCTTGCCTCATTAAACCATTGCTCACATCCCTTCCTATCCCGAAGCAATATGGTCAAGCCAGCAGCTGCCGAGCCTGTGGTTTCATCTCCTTTGAGCAATCTGATCTGATTCTTCCACTTCTCGGTTACTTGGTGTCTTTGAACCCAATTAGCCCCTTTTATTGAGATCTCTTTTTTCTCCTCTTATTAAAAAAAGAAAGGAAGAAAAAGAAAACAAATTGGCATCATGGCAGATAAAATGTAAGGCAGAGAATTTAGAAATCGAATTGCATTTCCATGTCCAGTGGTGACAGAAATTAGTTTTCACTGGTCGTTCATTCTACAGTTACATTATTTTTACTTTGACCTTCTCAAGGCTTACCTGTCTACACGATCACTGTCCTCCAGCAGAGAGGTTATAAAAACAGGGGGTGGGTGGTCTGCCTTGTCCTTGTGTGATGCAAATTCAAAGTGAACAGGCCTCAGATACAAATGGAACTCTTCAAAACCCATCTCACATGCCAATTCCTTATAGAGTCTAAAAGAGAGTAAAAAAGAGCCAAGAACACTTGCCATTATTTTTTCTTAAAAGGAAAGTAAGTGGTAAGAAAACTAAAACAACTGAATAAGCACAAAAGCAAAAGTCAACACAAAAGTAAGCCAACTCCGTATTGTAGGGGAGGAAGACAATTCCTCTACCCTCTAGGTCCTTCTGGCTGGTCTAAGAATTAAATTGATATGAGACAGAATAACAGGAGAAAAATCAAAGTTTAATAACACATATACATGGGAGAAACCCAGAAAAACTAACTCAGCCAGAATGGCAGAAGATGCCACCTTAAATACCATCTTCAGCTAAAGACACAGGAGGATGTTGGGGGTAGTGGTTTGGGGCTTCAAGAGGAGGAAGGCAACTTACATGGAGATGGGAATAGAAATCTTTGTTAAACAAGTGTTTTCTGGGTGCTCTATAGACAATGGGACCTATTTTACATTACACTACAGTTATCTTATGTTAGTAGCTCCTTCCTGGAACAGGTCTTCTATCTTAAATTCTTTCAGGCAGTTAGGGGGAAAGTCAAAGTTCCTTTCAGTCTTCTGTTCTCAGAAATAATCAAACCAAAAAGACATATTTGGGGCAGCCAATTCCGATCCCCCATAGTATGAAGTGAATGAATCACAAAGGTCTTATGTTTGCCCTATGCTGTGACAGTTACAACAGTAGTGAAAATAGGAGGAGATGTGCTTGGGCACTTCCTCAACTCTCATTTCCTGCAAGCTGGCTTCTGCCCTCAGAGTCCATGTGAGGTCACCAATATTGCCCTCAATACAAGGTGCACCATCTTCTCTCAGAGCTCTTCATGGCTGGCCTCTGTCCTCTCTTTGAGGAGCATCTTTGTTTTCCTGGATACAGAATCTCCATGCTTCTGTCTCATAACCACTCTCTCTGTCCTCATTGGCTTCCTCTCTTCTTTATTTTCAAACCCTGGTGTTACCTGGGGTCCCAAACCGGGGCCTCTTCTCATCTTCTCCATCCCCTCCTTAGGAAGTCCACCGTGCAGCCCTAACCATCACCCCCTTGTGTAAGGACCTATGAACCCATCTCTGTCCTCCTTCAATTCTGAGCTCTGCTCTCATGTTTCCATGACTTGCTGCAAGGCTCTGTTCAGATGTTGCTCTAGCATTTCAGCCTTATGTGTCTAGAATGCCTTCCCCTCCTCTCTTACTCCCGTTCTCACACATTTCTCCATCTTGAAAATTGGTTAAGGCTGAGTTCAAATGGCACCCCTATTCGTTTTCTAGGCTGCTGTAACAAAGTACCATAACTAGGTGGCTTGAACAAAGAAATTTGTCTCAGAGTTCTGGAGGATAGAAGTCTGAGATCCAAGTGTGGCATAGTTGGTTCCTTCTGAGGGCTCTGAGGGAAGGACCTGTTTCAGACCCCTCTCCTTGGCTTAGATGGCCATCTTCTCTTCTGCCTTCACATCATATCACACAGAGGTGTGTGTCTGTGTCCAAATTTCCTCTTATAAGGACACCAGTCACACTGGATTAGGGCCCACCCTAATAACTTCATGTTAACTTGATTACCTCTATAAAGACCCTATCTCCAAATAAGGTCACAATATGAGGTCCTGGGGGTTAGAACTTGAACATATGAATTTAGGGGGACACAACTTATCTCATAACAGTGCCTCTTCTATGAAGCTTTTCCTAATTCACTTAGAAAGAGCAAAATATTCCATTTTCTGTGCTCCCATAGTATTTTGTTCATACAACTAAAATAGCATGTTAAACTATCTTAGGGGTAACTTTTACATTGTGAGCTCCCTGAGAGAAAGGATCAGAAATTATGGGGAAGTAGTATCAGAGAGTTTAATAACATTTTGGCTCAGAGTATGAATTCTATTTCTGCTACTTTCTAGTTATGTGATTTTAGGCAAATTACTTAACTTTTCCAAGCCACTACTTCCTCACAGGTAAGACGTTTGTAAGCTACCTCACAAGGATATTCTGAGAATTAAATGAGCTAATACACATAAAGTCCCCAGTACGACCCCAGGCCACAGCAGGCCCTCAATAATGATTGATGGTAGATGACTGGATTCTGTGTGACTATAGGGCCCCTCATGGGGACGAGAACACCAACAGCACTCAAAATGTTTGCAACAAACTCTCTAGTTTCATATTTTTCCTGCTTATGGAACATGTCCAGTTAGGTGTCTTACCATCATCTCACACTCATGCCCAAAACTTAACTCATTAATCTCTCTCTTCCCCTACCTGCTAAACCTTCCATACCTCCGTCAGACCTGGATGTTGCCACTGACTCATCCCTCTCCTTTCTCTAGGTCCTCTACTGCTGGCTACTCTGGAGGCACAGAGTGGCCAAAGCTTGGAGGTAGGGAGGCCCGTGGTCTGTTATCCCCCATCTGGGTCCTCAGTCCCCCTACTGACCGAGCTAAGTGTACACTCTCCAGACTCATTTCTATCAGCCGGTGGCGGAGGGTCAAGAGTTCCAGAAGTTTGGAAAACGTCTCCAGAAGCAGCACCTGAGAGTCTTGGCCTCGGTTATGTCCTTCGTCGGCTGCAGACTTGAGTGCAAGCTGGCTTATCTCCCCCACAAGAAAGGGATCTCCCATCACTTTAGTTGAAAACAGCTGAAAGGAAACAAAGCACTTTTTAAAGTATAAAAAGAGAAATTCCACATATTAAGAAAAATACTATCATCAGCACAGACTCTGGATGCAGATTTCCTGGGCTCAAGTCCTAGCTCTGCCACTTAGAAACTGTGAGATTTGGGGCAATTTACTCAGTTTCGCTGTCTCTCAGTTTCCTCATCTGCAAAGTGGGGATAAGGATGATAACAGTACCTAATAGAAACTAATAGATGATAACTTGCTGATAGGGTTGTTGAGAGGGTTAAATGAGTTAATACGTGCAAAAGTGCCTGGTGCACAATATTTGCTGTTATCATTATTATAAATGTTTTGAACCAAAATAAAGAAGAGAAATGACAAAGATGACCTAACTAGGAATGGAAGTCCCTGCTATTTTTCAAGTCCCTGCTGTTTTTCATTTTAGTGGCCAATAACAATAATTTTTTATAAACCCCTCTAATTGCAGTTTCAAATTTTCAAAGTATTTTCACATATATTAACTTTTATTTTCACAAGATCCCCGTGCAGTAGGCATCACAGATGTCATTATTTTCGTTTTACAGTGAGGGATCTGAAGCAACACTGGAGCCTTCTAAGGGCACACAGCAGTGCCGAGAGTAAACGTAGGCTTTCTAATTCCGCATCCAGCAGTTTTACAGTATATACCAAACTGCCTTTACAGTGGTCCTCCACTCAGCCAGCCCTGGGTAATTTGTGAAGTAACCACATTGTTCTTTAATGCCCTCCTGCCTCTGACATCTTTGCCACCTTCCAAAATACTACCCCCAGCAAGGACCCAGTTTGGGGACCCCATAACCTGCCTTTCCTGGTTTGGCTCCCCAAGGGTGCACAGGCTCCCATATCTATCCACTTATCCACCGAAGACCTTGTCTACTCACAGACACAATTTCTAGACTCTTAAAGTCTTCCTAAATGATAAAGAAATTTATGAAACTAATTCTTGCGTGTCTTCTGAGGGCAATACCTGCCCCATTTTCTGGCCTAATACAAAAGATTAATCCGAACATTTATTGTTTTTAGGTCCAAATTTGAACACATTTCAAAAATAATGATAATTAAAACTATATGGCATCAGTGGGAGACTAGACAGGTATCTCTCATATATTCACTATGATTTATAAGAGAATTTAAAATACAATAAAAAAATCTAGTACCATAATACAGTGTGAAAAGAATCCTCAATAAATGGTAGTAGGATACATGGCTGGTAATTTGGGCATAAATTCTATTTTGAGTCATACCTCACACTACACCCCCCCCATACACACACACACACTCCAGGTAGAATACTAAAAGAGTTAAATATTTATAAATATATATATCTAAATATGTATTATATATTTACTGCGGTAAAATTGGTTTATAGTATTATATAAATATCAGGTGTACAGTGTAATATATTTCAATTTCTGTGTAGATTACATCATGTTCACCACCCAAAGACTAATTACAATCCATCACCACACACATGTGCCTAATCACCCCTTTCCCGCCTCCCTCCCCCCTTGCCCTCTGATAACTAGCAATCCAATCTCTGTCACTATGTGTTTGTTTGTGGTTGTTGTTATCTTCTACTTGTGAGTGAGATCATGTGGTATTTGACTTTCTCCTTCTGACTTATTTCACTTAGCATAATATCCTCAAGGTCCATCCGTGTTGTCACAAATGGCCAGATTTCATCATTTCTTACGGCTGAGTAGTATTCCATTGTGTATATATACACCACATCTTCTTTATCATTCGTCCCTTGATGGACACCTAGGTGGCTTCCAAGTTTTGGCTATTGTGAATAATGCTGCAACGAACATAGGGGTGTGTGTATCTTTATGAATTTGTGTTTTCATGTTCTTTGGATAAATACCCAGCAGTGGAATAGCTGGATCATATGGTAGATCTATTCTTAATTTTCTGAGGAAACTCCACACTGCTTTCCATAGTGGCTGCACCAGTTTGCACTCCCACCAGCAGTGAACAAGGGTTCCCTTCTCTCCACATCCTCTCCCACACTTATTGTTTCCTGTCTTGTTAATTATAGCCATTCTGACCGGAGTGAGGTGATATCTCATTGTAGTTTTGATTTGCATTTCTCTGATAGTTAATGATGTTGAACATCTTTTCATGTGCAAGTTGGCCATCTGTATATCTTCTTTGGAGAAATCTCTGTTCAGATCTTTTGCTATTTTTTAGTTGGGTTGCTAGTTTTTTTGTTGTTGAGATATATGAGTTCTTAGTATATTTTGGATATTAACCCCTTATCTGATATATAGTTTGCAAATATCTTTTCCCAATTGTTAGGTTGTCTTTTTGTTTTGTTGATGGGTTCCTTTGCTGTGCAGAAGATTTTTAGTTTGATGTAGTCCCATTTGTTTATTTTTTCTATTGTTTCTCTTGCCCAGTCAGACATGGTACTTGAAAAAATAGTGTTAAGACCAATGTCAAGCATACCGCCTCTGTTTTCTTCTAGAAGTTTAATGGTTTCAGATCTTGAATTCAAGTCTTTAATCCATTTTAAGTTGATTTTTGTGTATGGTATAAGATAATGGTCTACTTTTATTCTTTTGCATGTGGCTGTCCAGTTTTCCCAACACCATTTATTAAAGAGACTTTGCTTTCTCCATTGTATGTTCTTGGCTCCCTTGTTGAATATTAGCTGTTCATGTACGTGTGGGTTTATTTCTGGGCTCTCGGTTCTGTTCTGTTGATCTGTGTGTCTGTTTTTGTGCCAGTACCGTGCTGTTTTGGTTACTATAACTTTGTAGTATATTTTGAAATCCAGGGGTGTGATACCTCCAGCTTTGTTCTTTTTTCTCGGGATTCCTTTGGCTATTTGGGGTCTTTTGTTGTTCCATATAAATTTTAGGATTCTTTCTTCTATTTTGGTGTAAAATGTTGTTGGAACTTTGATAGGGATTGCGTTGAACCTATAGATTGCTTTAGGAAGTATGGACATTTTAACTATATTAATTCTTCCAATCCAAGAGCATGGAATATCTTTCTATTTCTTTGTGTCTTCTTCAATTTCTTTCAACAATGTTTTATAGTTTTCAGTGTACAGATCTTTCACCTCTTAGGTTAAGTTTATTCCTAGGTATTTTATGCTTTTCCTTGCACTTGTAAATGGGATTGTATTCTTAATTTCTCTTTCTGCTACTTCATTGTTAGTGTATAGACATGGAACTAATTTTTGTATGTTGCTTCTGTATCCTGCAACTTGACTGTATTCATTTATCATTTCTAAAAGTTTATTAGGGGATTCTCTAGGGTTTTCTATATATAAAATCATGTCATCTGCAAATAGTGACAGTTTTACTTCTTCCTTTCCAATTTGGATTGCTTTTATTTCTTTTTCTTGCCTGATTGCTCTGGCTAAGACTTCCAATACTATGTTAAATAAGAGTGGTGACAGTGGGCATCGTTGTCTGGTTCCTGTTCTTAGAGGAATAGCTTTTAGTTTTTCTCCATTAGAATGCTATTTGCTGTGAGTTTGTCATATATGGCCTTTATTATGTTGAGGTATTTTCCTTCCATACCCATTTTATTCAGAGTTTTTATCATGAATGGATGCTGTATCTCATCAAATGCTTTCTCTGCATTTATTGAGATAACTGTGTGATTTTTAGTCTTCATTTTGTTAATGTGGTGTATCCCGTTGATTGATTTGTGCATGTTGAACCATCCCTGCATCCCTGGAATAAATCCCACTTGATCATGGTGTATGATCTTTTTAATGTATTGTATTCAATTTGCTAGTATTTTGCTAAGAAGTTTTGCATCAACGTTCATCAGTGATATTGGCCTGTAATTTACTTCTTTTGTGTTGTCCTTGTCCGCTTTTTGTATCAGGGTAATTTTGGCTGCACAGAATGAGTTAGGAAGCCTCCCCTCCTCTTCAATTTTTTGGAAGAGCTTGAGAAGGATGGGTATTAAGCCTTCTTTGAATGTTTGGTAGAATTCACCAGGGAAGTCATCTGAGTCCTGGACTTTTATTTTTTGGGAGGTTTTTGGTTACTGTTTCAATCTCCTTACTGGTCATGCATGGTCTATTCAAATTCTCTACTTCTTTTTGATCCAGTTTTGGAAGGTTGTATGATTCTAAGAATTTATCCATTTCTTCCAGATTATTCACTTTGTGGGCATATAGCTTTTCATAGTATTCTCTTCTAATCTTATATATTTCTGAGGTGTCCATTGTAATTTCTCCTCTTTCATTTCTGATTTTATTTGAGCCTTCTCTCTTTTTTTCTTGGTGAGTCTAGCTAAAGGTTTGTCAATTTTGTTTATCTTTTCAAAGAAGCAGCTTTTGGTTTCATTGATTTTTTTCTTTTTTTTTTTTCCTAGTCTCTATTTCATTTATTTCTGCTCTGATTTTTATTATTTCCTTCCTTCTGCTGATTTGGGGCTTTGTTTGTTCTTCTATTTCCAGTTCCTTTAGGTACACTGTTAGATTGTTTATTTGGGATATTTCTTGTTTGTTGAGGTAGGCCTGAACTGCTATTAAACTCCCCTCTTAGAACTGCTTTTATTGTATCCCATAGATTTTGACATGTCATATTTTCATTTTCCTCTGTCTCAAGGTAACTTTGATTTCTCCTTTGATTTCTTCATTGATCCAATCGTTGTTCAATAGCATTTTGTGGCTTTTCTGATTTTCTTCCTGTAATTGATTTCTAGTTTCATACCTTTCATACCATCAGAAAAGATGCTTGGTATTATTTCAATCTTCTTAAATTTATTGAGACTTGTTTTGTGGCCTAATATGAGATCAGTCCTGGAGAATGTTCCATGAGCATTTGCAAAGAATGTGTATTCTGTGGTTTTGGGGTGGAATGTTCTACATGCATCTTCCAGGTCCCTCTAGTCTAAAGTGTCACTTAAGGCCAATGTTTCCTTATTGATCTTCTGCTTAGATAATCTATCCATTGGTGTAAGTGAAGTGTTAAATTCTCCTACTAGTATCGTGTTGCTGTCTATTTCTCCTTTTATGTCTGTTAATAATTGCTTTATACATTAGGTGCCCCTATGTTGGGTGCATAGATATTTACAAGTTTTATATCCTCTTGTTGGACTGTTCCCTTTATCATTATGTAGTGCCCTTCTTTGTCTCTTGTTACAGTTTTTGTTTTAAAGTCTATTTTGTCTGATATAAGTATTATTACCCCAGCTTTCTTTTCTTTGCTGTTTGCATGGAGTATCTTTTTCCATTCTTTCACTTTCGGTTTGTGAGTATCTTAGGTCTGAAGTGTGTCTCTTGTATGCAGCATATATATGGGTCTTTTTTTTCTTTATCCAATCAGCCACCCTGTGCCTTTTGATTGGAGGATTTAGTCCATTGACATTTAAAGTAGCTATTGATAAATATGTATTTATTGTCATTTTGTTACTTTTTTCTAGATGTTTTAGTAGTTCTTCTCTGTTCCTTTATTCTTCTCATGCTCTCTTCCCTTGTGGTTTGATGGCTTTTTTAAGTAATATGTCTGGCTTCTAAAGGAGTTACATATTTCTTAAAATCAAAACCTTAAAAAATTAGAATCAAATAAGACAAATATGAAACATCTAGAGGAAGCTTTGCTTTCTGGATTTAGGAGGATAGAAGAAATCACAAAAGAAAAGGTCAATAGATTTTAATATATGAAATAAGAAGTTTCTATTAAAAAAATAAAAAGACAAATAGGGGGAAATATTTGCATAAAATATGATGGACAAAAGGGTTAAAGTTTTATTTAAGAAGTGGAAAGGAATGACATTTAAGTGGATAGGAATGACATTAGGATTCCAAGAGATAAACAAAGGGAAACAACAATAAATTCACCAAAAATACAGCTAGCAACAAAATATTTGCAAGAATATTTAATGTCAATAAATAGCAAAGAAATGAAAGTTAATAGTGTAATGCCACCTTTTATATATATGAATGTATTAGCACAGACACTACACACTTACGCCTAATACTGTACTTATAGCAGAAATGGCACTCATACATTCTTGGTGGAATTATAATTTGGCACAACCCTTTTGGAAAGCAATCTGCTAACATGTATCCAAAGACCTAAATTTTGTTTCGGCAATTCCACTTCCAAGAATCTATCAAAGGGAATTGAGCCAAAATATGGAAAAATCTGTAAGCATTGGAAATGTACATTATAGCATTTTTAATAATGATGAAAAATTGGAAACTACTTTAATTCCTATCAATAGGGAAATGGTTAGATAAAATGAATCCCAAGATTCATCACTTAAGGGAATTATGCAGTCATAAAGGTGAGTATAAGGACTAGCTAGCAATATGGAAAAATATATTATATAATGTTAACTGAGAAAAACAAGAGATAGTGTACAAAGGATATGATTATAACTGTAAAACATGCATATATAGAATACTTGAATTCAGAAAAATAATGATTACAAATGCCATTTCAGTGGTTATATTGAGGGTAATTTTTTTTCTTTCCTCTTTTGCTAAAATTACATGTAATTTTATATTATTTTGATCAATTTAAAATTTTAGTTTGGGTAGGAGGGTACAGGAGGCCTAGGCAGGCCCATGGAATAGATATTTTTGGCAGCTGGGGCCCTTGAAAGTTTCTTCCTCATACAGCAAGTACCCACACAGAGTAAGGTCAAATTGGAACCCCATGCTCACCTGTGACAGCCTCAACAGAAAAAGCAAAAGATTTAAATCCAGCTACCAACACCACAGACATCACCACGCCACAGTTTGAATAATAGAGCATTAAAGCTAGAAGGGGCTTCAGAGATCACTGAGCTCACATCCACCCACCTTCCCCCAAACACATGAACATAACGTGACAACATAGGAAAGTGAGGCTCAGAGAGGCTAACAGACTTGCTCAGAGTCACACAGCGAGTTAATGACAAAGCTGAACTTGAGTCCAGGTCCCTGACTCCTCACTCAGTTCTCTCTCTCCTCTACTAGATCTCAGCTCAGGAGAAAAAGAGTAAATTTTAGGAAGAGTCTTGGCAGGAAAAAATAAATAATTTTTAATTAAAAATGTATGTTGTTAACATATAAATAAACCAGAAAACATTTTCCGCATACCTAGGTACAACTCCCTTCTAGTTTTAATTGAAGCAGCATCCTAATAAAATACAAACTTTGACCAAAAATGAAAAAAAATCACATAAAAATGTAAGTCCTGTGACTATGATCTGTCTCTGGCCAAATAGGGGGGAATAGAGCCAAACAGAAAAGCAAAGCTAAGTAGTAACATCTGGGAGGAAATAGTCTCTTTGCCAAGAACCCCCCTACCCCCTTCAGAGAACCTACATCCTTCTGGAGCTGTGTGCTGTACCAGGACTCAGGCTTGGCCGGGGAGAGCCAGACGTCCAGGGCCAGCCGCAGCACATGTCTCTCCAGCAAGGCGAGGCGGCTGGCTGTGGTGGGTCTGTAAGTGCGGCGGGCCTCCTGGAGGAGGTGTTCGAGGGCTCTGGGGATGAGCGATGCCAGGCCCAGGGAAGGGTGGAACTCCAGCAGATAAATGTTTTTCAAAGCTGGGCTTAAAAAAGAGGAACAATTAATGACGATTTTACACAATGAAGAACTTAGTCTGTATCCAAAGATATTTGAATTTTCTATTTTTAAAGACCAATAAAATGAGTCTTATAATCCAGGACATTATAAAAAACTGGGCGCTTGAAGGGACCTCAGAGGCCATTCGGGGAACCCACTGGATTATACAACACGTTCTCTGCTTTAATGTGAACCCTTTTAAAACTGGAGGACATAGGAAGATATTCTAAAAGCCCGATAAGAATAGAATTCTTAAATTGTATATGGCAAACCTATTGATGTTGCAATAAGCAATATATAGTCAAATATTTGAAAACAAAATAACTTAAAATAAAAGTGACTAAATATTAAAGAAATAATTTCCATGGTTGGTCTCTGCTTTTCACCTGTCTTTATCCCTTTTATTTTTCCAAAATGTTAATGGACAAAGACAATTTTTAAATTCTGTACACTACTTCTGGAATCATTTATGTTATATTTTGTAAATGGATGAGGCCAGAAATGATAAAACGCTTGTCTGTAGGTTGTTCCTTTGGAAGTAACAGACCCAGCACAAGCCAAGGGCCTTTTTATACTTACATAGAGCTAAAGAACATAAATACTTCTTAAATCTACACAAATGGAGCTTTTCTTAGTCCTGGATCTTAAAAAGTACAACCCTAAGTCTGGAAAGGGATTTCATCAAGCGAATAACATTTGCTTTTGAGACTATTCTGACAGTCTTAGTATCCAAATGGCCCTAGAATGTTCTGCCAAGAACCATTTCCTGAACAGTAGATTCTTGCCGTAGCAAGCTGCACACACACAGCTGGTGTCAAGCTTATTACAGTGAAGTCAGTCCTGAGAAAGGTCTGTAGAGAAAAGGCAGTCTCGTGCCTGGAACTCCCAGGGGTCTTCCTCAAGAGACGAAGTTAGAATCTCAGCTGTGAAAGCCATGGCACTTTGCTGGTCCCCAGGATGAGAGCATAGCCCATTGGAGCAACTTCCTACTGAAAGTCTGCCGGCACTCCTGGACTGTACCCTTCAGAGGAGCATAGGGCCATGCCTCTGTTGGTCACATCTGTGTCCCCAGCTCCTAGTACACTGCCTGGTACATGCAGGTGCTCAAAAAATATTTGTTGGACGTTGAAAGGAGCTGGACAATTTCTCCATCAATTTGGAGGTGATAGAGCGATTGTGATCTTGGGCCACATGGACCAACCTAAGACTTGTCGTCCACTTCCTGGTTCCCTCTCTACCCTCTAAGGCTGGAAGGGAATGGAGGAATCAGACCATATGTCAAGGGCATGACCTAAAGTATGTACTCTCTCTGAGTGATCTCAGGAAATTTAATCTACTCCTTAAAGGGGTGGGGTCACAAGATGAGTCTGCAGAAACTTTTTTGGTGACACTTGCTACAATAAAGAAATTCCTTTTTGAAAAACTTTTAAGCACATCTCAGTTTCATATATGTTAGCTTGTGTGGCACCTCCGATTAAATCTTCTGACAGCATTTCAAGAGCAACTGCTTTTTTAAAGGATTTCACAAGGGAATGAAGATTCCGTATCCAGTGACATAAGATTAAATTCTAGCCTCCTATTCTTTTTTTAAAAAATTACTTTACTGAGGTCATATTGGTTTATAACATTGTGTATTTCAGGTGCTTATTACTATACATCAGTTTCTGTAGAGACTGCCTCTTACCCCCAATAATCTAGTTTTTACCCATCACCATACATATGTGCCCCTTTACCTCTTTCACTCTTCCCTCCACCCCCTTCCCCTCTGGTAACTACTACTCTGTTCTCTTTGTCCATGTGTTTGTTTATCTTCCAAATATAAGTGAAATCATGTGGTGTTTGCTTTCTCTGTATGGCTTATTTTGCTTAACATTATGCCCTCAAGGTCCATTCATGTTGTTGCAGATGGGATGGTTTTGCTTTTTTTATGGCTGAGTAGTATTCCATTGTATACATATATACCACATCTTTTTTATCCATTCATCAGTTGATGGGCACTTGGGTTGTTTCTACATCTTGGCTATTGTGAACAGTGCTGCAATGCATATAGGGGTGCATAAATTTCTTTGTATTGCTGATTTGCTGTTCTTTGGATAAATACCCAGTAGTGGGATAGCTGGATCATATGGTATTTCTATTTTTAATTTTTTGAGAAATCTCCATACTGTTTTCTATAATGGCTGCACCAGTTTGCATTCCCACCAGCAGGGTATGAGGGTTCCCTTTTCTCCAAATCCTCTCCAACATTCATTATTTTTTTCTTGTTGATTACAGCCGTTCTGATGGATGTAAGGTGATATTTCATTGTAGTTTTGATTTTCACTCCCTAATAATTACTGATATTGAACATCTTTTCATGTGCCTGTTGGCTATCTGTATATCTTCTTTGGAAAAATGTCTGTTCATATCCTCTGCTCATTTTTTGATCGGGTTGTTTGGTTTCTTTGTTGTTGAGTTGTATGAGTTCTTTATATATTTTGGAAATTAACCTCTTGTCAGATATATGATTTGCAAATATTTTCTCCTAGTTGGTGGGCTGTCTTTTCATTTTGTTCATGGTTTCCTTTGCCTTGTAGAAGATTTTTAATCTGATATAGTCCCATTTGTTTATTTTTTCTTTTGTTTCCCTTGCCTGAGTAGATGTGGTATTTGAAAAGATATTGCTAAGATCAATGTCAAAGAGTGTACTGCCTATATTTTCTTCTATAGCCTCCTACTCTTTTTTTTTTTTTTTTGAGGAAGATTAGCCCTGAGCTAACATCCACCCACAATCCTCCTCCTTTTGCTGAGGAAGACTGGCCCTGAGCTAACATCCATGCCCATCTTCCTCTACTTTATATGTGGGATGCCTGCCACAGCATGGCTTGATAAGCGGTGCGTAGGTCCACACCCAGGATCCAAACTAGCAAACCCTGGGACACCTAATTGGAGCACACGAACTTAACAGCTGCACCACAGGGCCAGCGCCAGCCTCCAATTCTTTATTACTTACAAAGCAAACAGATATTGGGTATGCAAGGAATTCCTCTTCTGTGGCTTTTATATCTACTTCTCTCATCTCCCCAAATACTTGAGAGGTGCTTTGCAGAATAGTATTTCGACTTAACATCATACCTTAACTTACCTAGAAGATTAAATGTAAAATGTCTAAAGACAACACCAACTTACCAGCTATTGTTGATGGAAATAAGTTGTTTGCAAATTACGTTAAGGGGAAGTCCAAATTTATTGCTATCATCTGGAGGACCTTGTTGCCAGAGCCTCTGGACATACTCCCGCTGACGCTCTATCTAGAAATGTAACATAAAAGTTAAAATTAGAAAAGTTAAACTTTTCCATGGACGTGGCTTATGAGCCACGGCATGAGAACATCAGCCCTTTGCGTGTCTCCATTATTCCACTAATTTTCACCCAGACTTCGTTTTGAGGATCTGCTCACACAGAGACATGCTGGTCTCTCAGTCTGAGCCAAGGGTCAGCCAAGAATAGCAAAGGCAACCCACTTCTGACAATCTTAAGAGGCACAAGAAAACTTCTGTCAAATAATTGACTACAAGGAAAAAATTCTAAGCAGGCGTAAGGTAAGCATACTGCAACGGTCTTTGTCTCCTGCTTACTTCCTGCCACTAGCTTTTCCCTAGAGGACATACCCTGTGATTGTTTCCGTTAGTGTCCTAAAAATAGTGACACTATTAAAAAAATAATAAACATAATTTTATACACTAATGTCTTGAAGAGGGTATGTTTAATCCTTTCACTACCGAAAAACCCTATGATCTAATGAAAGTAGGTTTTCCATTCTATATGCACCATTAAATGTAATTAGGGTTGGAAAACTCCCTTTAAGACTGTGGTTATGCTTGGAATTCAACACTACAAATGACCTTACAAAAACCATGCTGTACACACTGCCCTTGAAAACCTAGATTCTAGACCCACAATGGAAGGTTCTGCAGTTTTCAGTTCTGGCGGGTGTTTTCCATCCTCTTCTCACATGTAGTATTTTTAAATCCAGTTGTACTCACGTGCTGGTTGAGGATGCCCCTGACCAGCTGCAGGTGAAGCCTCAGGCAGGTGCATTCATCTTGGTAGGCCTTAATGAAATAAGGGTGGCTGAGATCAAACCTTGGGCACCTGTGCATGATGTCAGTGATCACTTGTGCTAAGGCAAACCTCTCCTCGGGGTCCAGCACGTGCTGGTAGGCTTCAAAGTAACTGTCAAGAAGCTGCAAATAAGGTTGATAGTCAGGGAACAGCAGAGGCAGCCCTAGGGCCAAGCAAAGAGAGGTGAGGCCCCAGCTACCCCTTGCTTTGGAAAGCCCCTGGGCATCAGCAGGAGAGAGACAGCTCTGCACCTCTGGGTACCAGCCTGGTGTGGGCAGTTGCAGCCCCAATGCAGCTCGGAGCAATTAGTAAACCCACAGAGTTAGGGAGGGCAAGGAAAGAACACTGGTTTTCCCTCTGTCTCTTCCCCTGCTCTCCACAAATTAAAAGGGAGGTTATATAATTATTAACATATATCTAACAGTTATAATCTCCAAAGAGACAATGCATTCAATGTCACAATGTCAAATCAAATATATTTGTTTCCAACACCTTTCTCCACAGACCCATTCTCCTTCCCCCATTTTACTCCATCACCAAAGGTGGGCATGCAGCCTCCTCCCCTCTTCTATAGCCTCAGCCCCATTTCTGACCCCTTCTTAATAGTTGGCCCAAATTTCACCTATGTAGAAAGATAGGGGGCAGTAGAATGGAAGGCCAAGGGTGATAGCCCCCGCTAAATACAAAGCCATTTATACCAGACCAGACTCCATTCAGAAGGGCCTGGTGTCCAGAACTCTCAAAGGCCTTGAGGAAGCTTTTCTAGTGGAGTTCACAAGTCTTTTCTAAAAACCAAAGAAAGCTTCCAGACACTAACGGTTGAAGGGGTTCTTAGCGTGGGAATTTAGAAAGACATGCTCTTTATTTTGCTTTTACCTTTGTCTGCGAGCTTAAGGAATTTCTGTTCTGTGTGTAAATTCTATTTGTGTGTAATTAGTCATGGTGTTAATCAGAAAAGCTCTTCAGAGATCACGGGGTTGGAATGCCAAACAGGGACCTAAGGCCAAGGTAAGTAAGTAGTTTTGAACAACGTAATTACTGTTTTAGGGCTCCTTCAAAACCTTCACAGGCCTGAGACACTCTTACTTTTGGAAACCCTGTCCAATATTATATCAACTATATTAAAACATACTGTCTCAATCAAATTTTTTTCTTTAAAAATGTTAAATGATACTTATAATTTTGCTTTTCGAATTATTTAGCGATGAGCAATACATTTAATTAATGATTGGCTATAATTTCTGGGCAGTAGATACCTGAGGATTCTTATGAACAGAGGAAATCTCATCTATAGTTTTCAAATGTCATGAGATGTTTCTAAGCGCTCAGTTGACAAAGTTTTTACATTTTACAGACATGTAATTGAGCATTTATTGATATCTATTTTATTTTTTTCATATTTTGGGGTAATGTATGGGTTTTTTTCAGATCTCAAACATTTTCATTGGTCCCTGAAAAGCTCTTAGATCTTGAACAGCGAGTCTGTATCGCCTGATAGGTAAATTGGCTCTGACTGGAAGCTTCTGAACTTTTACTCCCATTGGTCTCACAAGTGAATGAATTCCTTACTCTCCTCTGCCATCAAATCCAAGACATCCTTTCTCAGCGTTTTAGCTCAAGATGCCCCTCCCCATACACTCCTCTGTGACTAGCTCCTCTCATGGAGGTTTCACTCTCATTCTGAAGGGCCTCAGCTCCTACTGTAGCCATGTCACCAAAGACACATGGCCTTGCCTAGTGTGTGACCACATTTAATTGTCAGCAAGGAGTGAATTGTTGAGGTTGCAATTTCCACCCACCAGACAGCCTTGCATGCTTTGGGATGCGTTAGAGAAAGAGTGTGTTTTGTTTCCTGGGGTGCTGGTCTTCCTGGTGGCTGGAGGCCAGGAAGTCAGACCTCTTCTTAACAAAGTAAAGAACATCCTAAAAGGAGGTAAAGAGCCCCTCTCACTGTCTGGAGGTCCATGGCTAAGAATGCAAAATCAGGAAGAACTGAGAAGGTGTAATCACTACTTAGGGCGCAGGAGGCAAAGGGGAATAAAGGAACCCCACAGCAGGAAAAACCAGGAGTGTGTCCATCTTGCCACTCATGGCATCTGCGGCTCCCAGGAAGCGAAGCAGACGAGAATCAACAGCAGACTAGGAATCAAGTACTGCCTTATTAATAGATGTCCAGGATCTGAGGGCTTCCATGCTAAGGCTCAGGGAGGGAAAGCTGGGGGGTACTTTATTTAGCATCCAGTTTTGCAGAATACTCTTTGGGAAGCATTGGTCTAAGGCACCTCGTGTCAAGCTTAGTATGTGAAGGAAAACACCAAAGGCGGCTAAAAGCTGAGGACGCAGAACGTGCTCCACAGGTTAGAAACTCACATTTCAGAGAGTGTGAAATGAAGGATGGTGCAGCTCCCCCTGCCGGTAAGGGAGCCCGGGAGAAAGGGAAGCAAGCAGGGTGGTCTAAATTACCTCGTTTTGTCCACAGAGCTCTGCTCTAGAATGACATTCGATGTTAAATAGCGGAAGACAAAGCAGAAATGAAGGAGTGACTAGATGGGGCAAGAAGGGTATCACTCAGTAGCCTGGGAGGAGATTAGCAAAGAAACAATTACCTCCCTAAATCATGCTGGACTAACTTGAACCTTTTCAACTGGACCAGGGCAATCCCAGGAGCTGGTTTATAGTATTTGCATTGCTTTGACCTGTTTTTGTACAAAGAATCCTATTGTTTGGTTATTTGGCAGGGGAAGTTCGTGGAGAGGGTTCTTGCTGGTGATTTCAATCTGGTGATACCAGGTTGCAGAGGCCGGCGCTAAATTGCCGCGCTCACTTTTGTTGTTTACAGGGTTGCCAGATTTGGCAAATAAAAATACAGGTCATCTAGTTAAATTTGAATTTCTGACAAACAGTGAATACTTTCTTAGTACAAATACATTCCAAATATTGTCATATTTTACCTGGCAACCCTAGGCATTGAGAAGGAAGATGTGGCTCTGTTTTTAATCTGATAAGGCTTTTTAAGCTTTGGTCACAAACTCATGAAGCTCTCAGAAGGACCCTTGCATAATTTTATTACGAATTTTTTCCCAACAGGCGTAGGACCTTGATCTTTCCGCCTCACGGGTTCTATTTCTTTTCTGTTTGCTAACCAGCTCATTTCCATTTAAACTCTGGGCTGGTATTTGTCTAAGAAGTCTTCCCAGCCTGTCAAATGTCATCTGTGTGTGTCAAGGGCCAACTCTCAGACAAAACAATACATGGTACCTACTGATGGTGGGCATCAAATACTGGAGAAAATAGAAAAATCGCCAAAATGAATAATCTCAAACCTTACTTTGTTTATATTATCTTTACCTCAAATTTTTTTTTTTTATTTCTGAGATTTAAAAAACTTTCAAGAATAGTATTTTAGGTCCAATCGAAGTACAAAACAGAAAATCAATGCTAGGTAGAACTTGTCACAGAATTGGTTTTTTTTTTTTTCTTTTCGAAAGAATAACAAAAATCTTTTTAGTGCTCCAAACAGTAATTCAAATTACTACCCTGAAAGTGTGTCCTCTGGTGGCCGTGGAGAGAAGTAGAAGTTGGTACGAGTACCCCATAGGAGCTGGTACATTGGATGTCTGGCTTCTCAGCGTCCCTTAATCCACCTAAATTCACACAGCTCTAATTTTATGATTGTTTCCACATAATACGGTTACTTTAAGGATTTAAGACAACCCAATGTGTTTGAGCAATTCTTAACTCTAGTGATTCCAATATATTTAACAATCAAAAGCAGCTGAGGCAACTTGGCAGTAGAATCAGTCCTGGAGGAAATCAGTTGTACACTAGATAAAAATCTGGTTTATCCATTAAAATTGGTTCTTTTGACAGAATTCCTGATTTAGAAGGCCACATTTTACAGTTTTGGCACAGCTAGCTCAGTTTCTAGAGGGAACTTATTCTCAGGGTTGGAAAAGAGGAAGATATTTCCAACAATTGCTTTCAGTTAAAGTAATTTCATGTTCCATAGAAGGAACCATAGTGGACAACCTTGGTTGCTTAGCGCAGAATGAACCCTAGGCTAAAGTGTAGAGAAACTGGTTTGTTTTCAGTCCTCTCTGCCCTTCTATCCTTCTCTGCCGTTGAGTCCTGCCTGGGGCCTCCATAGGAGGTCTAGAAGCATTGAAAAGGAAGGTGGGCAGAGGGAGCACAGAAATGGGGGGACGTTTAAAACTCATGTCTGGACCAATAAACTTGTCGAGTTTGAGGATTCTGTCTTATTTACATGTAATGCAGCCTTTCCAGTTACTACACTGAGTCTAAATCTCTCATTTACTCAGTTGATATGAGTAAGGTTCTAATTGGCAGATCAAGGTTGCAGATGCAAATTGCAACTGGAGAGGCCACTTATCTTTAAAAGGGGGAAAAGTTTTCAAAGCCCAAGCCGTGCACCCTTTCAGCCCAGCCAGTTGTTTTCAAAGATTGGGTGACCTACATATCCATGAGTAACAGACCAGGGAGTAGATGAAACAGTAAACCATCTATTCTACTAGAAAAACAATTCATGGAAAACATTTCCACTTCCTCATCTTCTGACCACATCTTAGCATGCTGTAACCTGGCTTCCACCCCCACATTCTCCTGAGAGAGTCCTGTGAAGCTGGTAACCACCTGATGACTTTAGGAGTCATCTTTCTTGATGTGTCACTGCACTCCACACTAGCAACCATCTTCTCCTAATGAAAACACTTTTTTTTCAGTTGGCTTTCATAACGCTATTCCTTCCTTTTTTCTCCAGTCTCTTTGGTTACTCCTTCTCGTTCCTCTCACGGATTCTTGTTCCACAACCTTCCCCCTAAATGGAAGTGTTACCCAGGGACCCATTTCAGATACCTCTGGCTTTTGCTAGGCATTTGAACTAGTGCCTGTGGTTCAACTTCCACCTTCACACCTCAGCTCATATCTGCTCCGGAACTTCAAACCTATGGCTCCCACAAAACATGTACACCTGGGTTTTAGCCAACTCTCCTCACAGGCCTTGTGTCCTAGACTCAATATCATCTTCCCCTCAAAAGAAGCCCCTCCTCCTGAATTCTATTTCAGTTAACAGCCTCCTCCTTGACCCAGAAGAAGTCATTTCAATTCCACTCTTATTCTCTCACGCCAACATCCAGTCTTCAAATCCTGCCTTTTCCACTTTTGCAAAGTGCTCTCAAGTCTGCCCCTCCCTCCTATTTTCACAATTACATCCTGAGTGTAGGTCCCCTCCTAACTCTTCAGGTCACTGTTGCCATCACTGCACTTCTTTTCTCCAGGAGCTCTCTATTCCATCTATTCACACGGGCACCCAAACAGCTGTTGAAAACAAAGCTACAATTGTGTTTCTCCCCTACTGAAACTCACCAACGACTTTTCTTTGTTTATAAGAAAAACTCTAAATGAAGCCTGGATTAGCAGGCCCTTCACAGCCTGCACCCAAAACATATATTTAGCTTGTTTCTCATCCTGCCTTTACATCCTAGCCATAGCAGTCTTCCTGCCGTTCTCCAAACTTGCCATCTCCACTTCATACCCACCTGACGTTGCTAATGCTATCTCCTCTGGATAAGAATCTTTCCTGCTCTGACAGACAACATCTTACTCATCTTTTAATAACAAGAATAAATATTTATTCCTCTGAGAAGACTTGCCAAAATGTCCTTTACTCTGATAGCCCCCACCAGGGCAAATCCCTCCCCTCACTGAGGTCCCGTGGCTCTTGCATGTGCCTCCATTACAAGCTGTTAGCCTCTGGGTTGTAATTTTGGGCTCAAGATTGGATCAATTTTTATAGACCAGAAATTCCTTAAAGATAGAGATCATCTTCACTTATTTATCTATATGCTCCGAATGTCTGGAAGATTACCTGGTACGTAGTAGATACCTAATGTTTGATGAGTCCCCCAATGGTTGGTGATTATCAGAAGAGCTAATAATCCACGCTAAGGACACAGAAGAGAGCAGTGTCTCATTTATTACTGGGATATGAACCGCTAATGACAGAATGATGGTTTAGTAACTTGCTGTTTTGCTGCTTTAAACTTACCCTGGCAACTTGTTGTATTAATCAGTCCTTGCCCAACGGCTTTCACCCACCCACACATGGCATACACTTCTAAAGGCCACAGCAAGGTCAGTTTGTCTGTGTTTAGCAACGTGAGGCTTGTCCCTCACAGGATAATGAACATGAACAGAAGCATCATTCATTCTCACCAAAAGCATACATATTATAAGAAGGGCCTAAACAAAGGATGCTGTAAGATAAAGCAGTATCCTTCACACTTTATTTTTTGTAACGATGAACCACAGTAAAGAAAAGAAAATTTATTACTCACATCCTTACAAGTAGCTGAGAGTATTTAAATAAAAATAATTATTCACTTTATTGGGAGCTGCCCCCAAAGACACACTGGGTTAAAAGAAAAATACTGGGTTTTATAAGAATGCTTAACAGATGTTTTGTATTCTAGGCAAAAATACCTGGCGCTTGTTTTCTAGAAGAGCTGCTTCCCAAGTCCACATGTCATACAGCACAGCAAATCTGTCCACACCTGCGTGGGCCCATCCCCAGTCCTGGCCAGTACTTGACTCACTGCCCTCTTTGTGACCTGGGAGAGAAGGGGATGAGAATGACCAGAGACAGCCCTCTCCGTGAAACTACTCCTACTTGAAATGTGCCCCTCGGATTGTCAGCTCCACCTCAAGGATGAAAACACTCAGTCCTAAGAATTAAAACTCAGTCCTGGGATTCCTAAGAATCAACTCAAGAGCCATGAGCAGACACTAGGCCCTAAGTTCATGCTTGTTGACTTCTACTTTTTAATTTTAGTTTTGAAGACTAATTTTAGAAATATAACTAAAATTCAGTTAACACGAAATTTTACTGAAATGTCCTCAAACCTATAATTTAAAGGCAAAATGTACATTTCTCCTTCTCTAAAAACAGGTCCCTGGTGGCTTAATAACATACTCCACATAATCTGCTATTTCAATTGATGCCAGCCAAGTCAAAACTTTTCAGAGATGTTTCTAAGATATTCTTTAACTATGTTAATTACTAATTTAAATCAATGAAGATAATCATTGTCATTATTCAGCTAAAATATTTTCCCACTATGTGAATGTTAGTTTTCACTATCAGCATTATTATTGCTTGAAAGTTTTGAGTGGTCTACTGCAGAATGGAATATCAAAAAGTAAGAGATTTTCAGGTGCTGGAGTTTGAGTTCAATAATTATCAAGTATATGATGGGAACTGAACGAGAGAAAGACTGTGATGAGGAATTTCTCCAGCAGCACTTGGGAAATCGTTTCACAGTGAATGACTGTACCCTTACTGGCTCAGTCGGAACATGCTCACGTGGCTAAATGACTACTGCCTAAATGTTTCGATCAAATTAAATCCTCAGCAGCTGGAAATAGTTGCACGGTATTATAGATTAATATCGACAAAAATGATGCGTCAGCATATGGGAGAACCAGTAAAGCTAACAGCAAAAAGCTGAAATTTAATGCCCTGGAATGTCGGATGCCGTCACTGCATCCCATGATTCAGATCCCAGTTGTCCACGGCAAAGATAGGACAAGAGTTCAATCTGACATTAGGGTAATTCTGTCTGGGATCTGAAGGGTTAATTGTCAAATATTCTTGGAGCAGCATTTTATAACAATATGAACATGAATTATTCTTAATTGCAGTCTACATATATTACAAAAGAGCACAGATGCTTGCTAAATTTCCCTTTAGGTGTTGCAATGTGTCTAGAAACTAAGCTCTTGCCAAAGGTAATACTAATGCTGCCATATTATTCCAAAAGGAATATTGTTTCCTTACCTTTTGCTAAAATTGGATACACTCGAGTGATGCCCAAAGGAAGAGAGAATACGTACTATGGATTATTTGATTACCCTGAGGAATGACTTCTCTCTCTAGGGCTTAACTCGCATTTTCCTAGCCAGATCTTCTGGCATCCTCGGGTTTTCTGTTAGGACCCGGATGTCTCTGCTTCCAACTGCAGTTTCCCCGAGGTCAATCACTTTTTTTGTTGCTTAGGGTAAAAAAATCATTAATTTCACTTGCTTACAATGCTTCCCTCAGGGCTCCACACAACACTGCCTGGGCCCAGTGAGTGATGCAGAAAGGCCACTCAGCAAGAAGTAGAGTCGAAACTATAGGAAGAACTATAATCGATTCCTGAAAGAGGAGTCACAGTCTCGAGCAGAAGGGGGACTTGAGCTGGAAACAGACCCATATCTTTTTAAAGCGGGTGTGTGTTGGGGAGGTGTGTGTGCTCATTGAATTTTCAGATGCTATTGGATATGTATTTATATTTTGAGGAGGGAGGTATTAAAGAGAGCCCTTAGTGGGGTTTTCATTTGTTTGTTTGGCTGGTTGATTTTTTTAAATCTGACCTCTGACCTTTTTCTTTCTCAATGTAATGGCTGGCCACGAGCAGCAGTTCCATCTCTAGTTCCTTCAGATCACTCAAGGCTTCGTCATACATGACATGCACTCCTTGCGGGTCCTGGGTGTGGATGTAGCCAGCTCCTGTGCTGTAGTAGTCATCCTGGTTCTCCACTTCTGAGAACTCCATGAATTGGATGCTGTGGACCTGGGGAAAGAAAGCCAAGCCCAAAAGTTACCGGAAAAGAGAGAACTATATTTTGCCAGCCCAAATGGGACCAAGCAGCAGGCTTCTGCTCCCACGCAGTGGGCTGTCAGCGTGGAGCTGTAGATGTGCAGAATGTATAAAAAGCTGTATGTAAAGAAAAAGATATCAGCAAAGAATGTTGGCAGGGAGGGATACTTCCTGAGGTAGACAAGTAGCTAAGTTTTTTCCTGATGAACTCAGGATTACCTGGAACAAGGCAGGCAGCAGAACTGAATTTTAAAGGTGGTCTCTGAAGTTGGAATGCCTGTGTTCAGGTCCTGACTCTGCCAGGGTCTCACCCTGGGCTAGTTACTCAGCTATTCTTAGCCTCTGTTTTCTCATCTGTAACATGGGGACAGTGGAGACAGCAAAACAGTGTAGGCAGTAGGTGACACCATGCATACGAGGCACTTGAGATCTATAAACATTAGTTGTTAAAGATATTTTTGTTTTAATCTTACAATACTTCTAACAAGTATAAACTAATCAGGTTAACACAATCTCGTGTCTTAGTAATATACTGGGTTGAACAGTGTTCCCCTAAGATTCATGTCCACCTAAATGGCGCTCTACTGCTTCCTCCTGCACCGTAGGGGACGATTCTGCTCCCCTTCTCTAAGGCTGTTCTCTCCCACCTCTGAAGCATCCCTTCTCCTTTTTAGATACCCAGCTCCTTTCAACTAGATATTTCCCAATCGACACTGAAACATGCTCATGTTTTGAAAATATCATCATGTCCCTCCCCAGGTTCCACCTTATATCTCTCCTCCTCATGGTCCAACCTCTGAAGATGTGATCTCTACTCACTGTCTCCACTTCCTTACCTCCTACTCCTCACCTGTTCCCACCTGGCTCCTCTCTCCATCAAGCCACCCAAACTACTTTCGCTAAGACGAACAATGATCTTTTCTCCACATCCAGCAGACTTTCTCTTGTCCTCTTAGGTAATCTCTCAGGAGCATCTGACACAGTTTAGCATTCCCTGCTTCTTGATTCACTCTCTTCCCTGGCCTTCTGCAACTCTACATTCTCATTGCTGTTGCCAACTTTCCAGCCATCCCTTCTTTGATGCTTGAGTTGTATTTTTCTTTATCTGGTCATTGAGTGGCCACACTCAAGCCCCAGTCCTAGGACCTCATCTTTTCCTCCTATACTCCTTCCTTGGGAGATAGTACACTTTCAAAGCTGAGATTACCTTCTTTAGACCATTTTCTCTCCAATTGGTATCTCCAATCCAGACTTCCTAGACCTCCAGACCCACATATCCAATTATCTCTTTGTCATCTGCTCTTGGGCATCTCAAAGGCCCCTCAAATTTTACATAATAAAATCGTGTGATCCTCGCCCACGAACCTAGGCCATCTCCAGCTTCCCCATTTTAGTAAATAGCACCACCACCCATCTACTTCCTCTAGCATGAATCATTCCTGATGTCTCTTTCTGCCTCACCCTGTCTGTCCAATCTCTCACCAAGTCCTGTTGATTTTACTGCCTATCTCTCAGATCCATCCACTTCTCTGCATCTCCACCGCCCACCATCCTAGTCCAAGCTGTTATTATCATTCACTAGGATAATCTAGGAGCTTCTAAACTGGTTTAGACTCTTAATTGGTCTATCCACATTTCCTCTGGCCTGGGCTTTCCCTCCCCTCCATGTCACTCCCAGCTGGCAGAAATCTTTCAGAAATGCAGTTTTGATTGTCTTCCCTCCTCCTCTTTAATTTCCCTGAAAGGCATCCTATTGCTCACAGAATAAAGCAGAACTCCTTAACAGGGCCTACACAGTCTGGCCCCTTCCCATGTCTCTCCAGTGCTTCTCAGCCAAATGTGCTTTTGCTCCCTAGAGGACATTTGGCCATGTCTGGAGACATTTTTTGTTGTCACAACCTGGCGAGAAGTGCCACTGGCATTTAGAGGGTAGAGACCAGGAATGCTGCTAAATATCCCGTAACGTACAGGACAGCATCCCACAACAAAGAATTATCAAGCCCAAAATGTCAATAGTGCCAAGGTTGAGAAACCTTGGGCTAGTTTCATTTTGCATCACTTTCCACCCAGACCGCTATATCCCAGTCACTCATGTCTCCTTTTGGTTTCTTGTGGGTGCCATGCTCCCTCTGGCCACAGGTCCTTTGCACAGGCTATCCCTTCTCCATGGAAAGGTCTCCTTTCCCCTTTGCCTTGCTAAAGCCCTTCATCTTCCAACCTCAGCTCTATCATCACTTTCACAGGGAGCTCCCCCTGGGCTCCCTATAGCATCAACTATCTCTCTTTTGAGGTACTTACCAAGGTTGCTGTTTTACATTTATTTGTGTGATTATTGCCCAACCTTTGTCTCACCCATTGGATTATAAGTACTATGAGGGTGAAGAACATGTCTATTTTTGTTCATTATTGTATCCTCATTGTTTAGCACAAGGTCTAACACAACAGGTACTTAGAAAATATCTAGGTAAAAGAACGGGTGAATGGATGGCTTTTAATATTTTTGCATAGATTTCTTTTAGTCTGTGATTTTATGATCCTGTATTTTTAACATATGCCAGTCAGAAATCCTGTGTTTTGCCCTCATAGATTCTCATCTAGTGTTATTATAGCCAATACACGCATGCTCAATGGGAGTGATAACATTCAGGGTAAAAAGTAGTTCTCGGAGGGCAAAAAAATCTTACTCTTTTAATATATACAGTACAGTATACATACTGTACAGATATATGGCATATCTCTTGTATTAACATTTCTTTGGAGGGGATCCCTTAGGGAAAAAAATGTCTAAAAGTAGTCCTTTTGGGAGGAACAATAATAAAAAAAGATTAAGAAACATTGGCCTAGTTGTTTACATTATATATATATATATATTTTGTTTGTTTGTTTGTTGAGGAAGATTATCCCTGAGCTAACATCTGCCGCCAATCCTCCTCTTTTTGCTGAGGAAGACTGGCCCTGAGCTAACATCCATGCCCATCTTCCTCTACTTTATATGTGGGACACCTACCACAGCATGGCTTGCCAAGTGGTGCCATGTCCGCACCTGGGATCCAAACCAGCAAACCCCAGGCCACCAAAGCAGAATGTGCGCACTTAACCACTGTGCCACTGGGCCAGGCCCTATATATTTTTTTAATGTAAAAATACATATAATATTTACCATCTCAGCCATTTTCAGGTATAGATCAGTGGCATTAAGTACATTCACATTGTTGTGCAACCATTGCCACCATGCATCTCCAGAACTCTTTTCATTTTGCAGAACTGAAACTCTGTACCCATTCAACAATAACTCGTCATTCCTCCTCTCCCAGCCCCTGACAACCACCATTCTACTTACCATCTCAGTAGATTTGGCTACTCTAGATATCTCATATGAGTGGAATCATACAGTGTTTGTCCTTTTGCATCTGGCTTACTTCGCTTAGCATAATATCCTCAAGGTTCATCCATGTGGTAGCATGTGTCAGATTTTCCTTCCTTTTTAGGGTTGAATATTACTCCATTGTATGTATATATCATATGTGTCCATCTGTCAACGAACAGTTGGGAGGCTTCCTCTCCCTTTTGGCTATTGTGAATAACACTGTTATGGACATAGGTGTACAAATATCTCTTTGAATCCATGCTTTAAATTCTTTGGGGTATATACCCAGGAGTGAAGCTGCTGGATCATATGATAATTCTATTTGTAATTCTTTGAGGAACCATCATACTGTTTTACATAAGTGGCTGCACCATCTTACATTCCCATCAACAGTACACAAGGGTTCCAATTCCTCCACATTCTCACCAACACTAGTTATTATATATACATATAAAGAATCTGATTTTCTTAGCTGTTATTCAGGAGTCATTTAAACTATGGAACCAATGGCTCCCAATCTTTTATCCCCCCATCTATTCATTCTTATAACATCAAAATTTTACTAAGTTAAGTAATTGGTTGTTGGGTAGAATCCATTTATCTATATATTTCAAGCGGGCATGATATTCTGGCTCTCGGTAGACCCATCAATTGATTTGTGTATGTTGCATTGCCTATTGTATACCTACAGGAATCCCTCTGGAAGCTTCACAAACAGGGCAGATTACCATGTGCTTGCGTGGTTAATTGTCAATATCAGAAATGTGGACGAGGGGTACTCTATGAGTCCTTCAGTTCCATGGTTCTATAATTAGCTTTCATGTGCTATTATAAGTACACCAGATAATGAAATACTTACTTTCTCTGAAGAGACTCCTCTTTAATGAATTTCCCATTTAATTATAGTTCTTAATTATTCAGTCAGAAACTTAGAAATCTTCCAATAAGTAAAAGTATGAGCATTTCTAAATATTAGCTGTGGTTTATAATATTCCATTAAAAGGGCATTTGATACTTAAGCACTCCTCTAGCAGGTCACTGTTTTTGGCTTACTTTGCTTTTTGCTATTCTTTAGGCATAAAACTTTTTAATAATTAGGAGCTTCCTTTGACTAGGAGTTCCGAAAGTGAAAGTATTGTTTCTTATCAAATGATAGGCACCAGTGGAGAACAGAAAAGATGCTGAGAAGATGACATGTCACGTACAAAAATTAAACAGCTTGCTTAGGTTTATAAACCAGCATGTTGGCTTATGTTGGCAGTTAGCTCCTATTGCCTGTTATGCAAAATGAGCTCTCCATTGAGGAAAAAAGAGACAACTTAATGAGGTGTGATTTATCCACTTTACCCGAAAAGACCTTTCTCGATGTTCTTGTACAGGGGAATTTTATAAGACTTTAAACAAATGACTACTGGCTTGAGTTCTGAAGCTGACGGAAAGCGATGGCAGTCTGTAATGCCATGATCTATTTAAATGGTCTTTTGTCCCACTCTCCCCACTCCCACCTCATTGGTCAAGCCCTTTATATAGACATACATATTCCCTCTTTTTCCTTCCTTTGGTTCCTGTCTCTGAAACGTGTGCTCATGCCCATAGGAGATGAACTTTGAAGACCAGGTGATCAAATTACTTCATGCAGGATTATGGTGCAGTCTTTATAATATTTCCTTTTTATTTTAATTTCTTCCATGGCCATGTGGAAGAGTCTCCTTCTAAAGGTTTTGTAGTCTACAGAGTTGATCCTTCAATATTATGCTTAGAGAAGTGGCAGGAAGGGAAAGCCAATAATTACCTGTTTGGGTAAGAAATAACCTGATCTTTGGAATGATTCATATGTTTTTAAGTCTGCAGATTAACCGATGCCAAGATAACTATTTGAGAGAAAAATTGGTGGCCCATCATTCATTCTTTTCGATCTATTGGTTTCTGCCATACCTTATTAAGATGAGTTTTAGGTCTTTTGGCAATGTAGACAGTATTTTTCTGACAAGCTTACCTTTTTTGTAAATCATCTTTGCATTAATTTCAGATAACAATAGCCCAGTTTAAGAATTTCATCAAAATTTGTTAAGTGAATGACTCAATCCATTGGCTACAATCTTTCAAAATTTTTAAAAGAAAATTAAAAATATCTCCTACTCTCTGCCTCACCTGCAGAGTATAACATTATTATTGTAGCTAATTTTTCTTCATTTGAACAGCATGACATACTTCGCAAAGCACATTGTCTTTTTGTGATCTCACAACCATTCTGTTAATAAGGAGGTTTTCTTTTGTCCAACAAACATTTACTTAATACCTACTATGTGAAAGATACATATCCAACTCTCTACTTCCTTTTACCACCTGAACATCTAGTAAGTATCTCAAAATTTTCATGTCCTAAACTGAGATCCTGATCTTCCCAACAAACATGCTCCAACCACATCTCAGATGATGGCAACTCCAAACTTCCAGATGCTCAGGCCAAAACTTTGGCATCGATCTTGACTTCTCTCTTTCTCTCACCTTCCACATCCCACCTGCCTGAAAATCAGACTGGCTGTACCTTCAAAATATGTCCATAATCTGACCATTTCTTACCATGCTGTCTTCTTAGACACATTGTCTCTAGTTTGATCAATCTAATAACCTCCTAACTGGTCTCTGCTTTGGCCCTAGAGTACCTTCAGTCTATTCCCAATACAGCAGCATGAGTGTTAAAATGTAAGTCAAATCACAACACTCTTCTGCTCAAAACTCTCCAAGAGCTCCCCTTCTCACTCAATGTCAAATCAGTCCTCACAATGGTGCACAAGGCCCTACATAACCTGTTCCCCATCCTCCAATCTCTCTAACCTCATTTCCTGCTGATTTCCCTCTCATTCACTCTAGCTACACTGTACTCCTTGCTATTCCTGCATTTCTACTGGGCATGATTCTGCCTCAGGGCCTTTGCATTGGCTCTCCCCTCTGCCTGGCACTCTTCTCCCAGTCAGTCACATGATTTGCTTCCTGATTTCCTTCAGGTGTTTACTCAGATAGTACCTTCTCAGTAAGGCTGTCCCTGATCAGCCTACTTACATCTGCAGCATCCATCACCAGCCTCCCCCACTCTCTATCTTCCTTTCCTTCTTAATTTTTCTCCATGGCACCTATCACCATCTTTGCTAGTCCACAAAGGCTAGGTTATTCTGTGACAAACAATCCCAAAGCCCAGTGGTCTTCAGTTAAAATTAATTTCTCTCTCATGCAGAGCCCGCTGCAGGACTAGTTACTTTCTAGGCAGCTATCTTGCAGCAGCGACCCAGAGATCCAAGATGTTTCCGTTTTGTGGCTTGACATGTGCCCTCTATTGGCTGCAGTAGGGGAAGAGAGCTGGAGGGTCATCGACCAGCTCTTGCATCTTTGGCCTGGAAGTGACACATGTCATTTCTGCTCACAGCCCACTGCCCAAAGCTTATCAGATGGCCCCACCCAACTGTAAGGGGCTAGGAAGTCTGAGGAAGCTTTGCTGCCAAACCATCTGATATATAGAGTATGTTACTTTGTTATTTATTTGATGTCTGTCTCTTTCCACTAAATAGTCCCAAGATGGCAGGGGTTTGTGCCAGTTTTATTTACTGCTTTATCCCCAGTGCCTAGAACAGTGCCTAGTATATTTATTGGTCAGAACGTTTGTGGAATGAATGAGTGAATGAATGAATGACAGCCTGTGGGAGTAGATAAGCCAACAGTCTGGCATGGCACTGAGCTGAGTGCTGTAATGGAGGTAGACAAGCCATGGGGAGATGCAGTCAGCTCTGCATAGAGATGTAGGAAGGCTTCCAGAGAGGTGATATTTGAATGGACTCTTGAATAGAGTAGGCATTTACCAAGGAACGAGGAGGTGAGGGACGGAAGGGCCAGTATTTACAAGGCCCAGAGGCATGAAACAGCTCTGTCCATTCAGAGAAGGGCCAGATCCAGCTCCTTATGGATGGAGGTAAAGGGACAGTGGAGGGAAATGAGGTCCAAGAGGTTGGCAGGGGCCAGACTGTGCCCAGCCTTGTAAATGTCATCAAGGAGCCTGGATTTTATCTTGTGAGAAAGAGGAAACTCATGAAGGACTTCAAGCAAGGGAATAAACATGATTACATTTCAGCAAAGATCTTGAGAAATTTACAAAGCAAGGAGGAGAACACTTCTCTTATTTAAAATTCTCTGTTCCACACCAACATTGGAATTAGTCTATATCCTAAGGAAAGCCTAGTCCCTCATGGTTTGGCCTGCTTTCTTCTGAGGCCTCATCTCCCACCACTTGCTCACGATAGCCTCTGCTACTAGCATGTCATGTCCAGGCAGATCCTGAACACACCAAGGGGTGTCAGGCCTCTGTGCCTGAAGAGACATACTCAAGGTCAAACAGCCAGGAAAAGCCTGCTGCCTTTCATTCTGGGTCTCTTTCTACTCTGCCGCACGCTTAAAGTAAGCTCCTGAAGTAGCCAAGCGTCCGTGATGGGTTGCAGGTGCTTTCCTTCTCTGGGACTGTCATTGAGTGAATATTTGTTAATACTAGCCCAAGACTTTACTCATCAAACACACTGGGCCCAGGGAAGGGGTCTCTATCTTAGATCTTCTCCAATGTCAGCTCCTGGGGCTCCTTGCCCGCTCAGTAGCCTCAGCCCTAGGCCTGATGAGATCAACTCAACAAATTAGCATCTGTGCCTCCCATCTCCTACATGGGAGAGAATCACATAGCCAGGTCTGGACATTCTATTTTAAATGCTGACAAGGCCACACACATGGAGTGCTGCTAAACCACATGGTTCTATTAAAGACTGAAAGAAGGCCACTTCCTTGAGTTTCTCACACTAAAGTAGTAGCTGTAGCTGCTGGCAGCTTCTGAGGGTGCTGTTATTCCTACTGTTTATGACAACATGGGAAAGAAATATGGCCTTACCCTTGAGCAGCTCCTCCTACAATCAAGGGGGCAGGATAGGATTTGTCTCCCCTCTCCTCCTTCATTTCTACCCCTTACACCCATACCAGAACAAACAAACTGGGAGAGGGCTCAGTGGTAAAAAAAGATCTTTTTTTAATCTATTGGCAAATAACACACCACAGCTATGGTATGAGCAGGCTCAATATTAGCAAGAGAAAGACGTGTTTCTTTCAAAAGTGTCTTAACCTTCCTCTCTAGCACCACTGAGAGGTGTACTAACCAGACTTGACTAACTAACAGCTAGGAGCAAAGGAGGGGGGCAGAGGGGTAAAAGAAGAAGTCTGTGTATGGTGAGGGAATGGGGGAAGGGAGTATTTATTAGGGAAAGAGATCAAAAAATCTCCCGGATACTGAATGAAGGTTGGACTCTAGGTGACTGGATGGGAAAAATAAGAAAATGCTTTTCAATATCTAGAGCTGAACTGCTCAATACAGGAGCCTCTAACCACATGTGGCTATTGAGCACTTGCAGTGTGGCTTGTCTGAGTTGATATGTGCTGTACATATAAGCTGCATACCAGATTTTTAAGACTTAGTACAAAAAAATGTATAATGTCTCCTCAAAGATCTCTTTATATTGATTACATTTTAAAGTGGTAATATTTTGGATACATTGGGTTAAATAGATTATATTATTAAAATTAATTTCACATTTATTTATACTTTTTAAAATGTGGCTACTAGAAAACTTTAGATTATATATGTGGCTTCATTATATTTCCTTGGACATTGCTACTCCGGATACTGCATATTCGCTATAGTTGACAATAAGATTTCACACCTTTACAGACATGACAAGCATAAATCAGGGATCATACAACTTAGAATATGACTTGTTTGATAGCTAAATAGATTTTATTTTTCACATTTATCAACCTAGTATCTTCTAAGAAGATAAAATTCATATTAAACGCTACCTTCAGGAATAAACTTTCTACAGATTGAGATGAAAATATTGCAAGAGAGTCTACAATATTCCAAGAAAATTTAGGCATTTTCCACTTGGCTCCCAAAGAAAAGAGTTTAATATGAATTTTGTAGACTATAGAATAAATATATTTAAGAGATATTAAAAGCACCAAAGGGCAAACAGATTTTTGTAGGCATGAAAGATTTTTTTTATTGTTCAGCTCTTTGAAATTTTTTTCTTTGTTTTTTAATCTGTTTTTTCATATGGGGCTTGGAAAACAGGAAAGAGGCAAAATGTACCTCCAGCAATGTCAAGGAGGACTTACAAGAGCTTTGTAAGGACATGTGGTTCTCAGGCTAGAATAACAGAAAGGGCCCCTCATGGCTCTGTTGACTACAAAGTCAACAAACCAGCAGCTGAAATGCTTTCCTTCCTAGTGTGGCCTCCGTGGCTGCTTTTAGAGTGCTCTCTGACTCTGTCCTGTTTTCAAGTGGACACTGCATTTTATTGTGGTTAAAAAGCCATTTGCCTTTTCACCACAATGTTTTTCAAAAACTGTTTCCCTAAGAAACCCCCACCTGTTGTTCCATCATGTTAACTGATTCCAGATGCTAAGAAGAAGGTGGCTTAGGAGACAGGATAAGAGAGGAAGAAGCAGTCACAGCAGGATCCCTCACCTTGTGCTCAGCACATGTCCCATGGACATAGCGGTGAGCTCCTAGGCCTTGCAAGGTGCCCAAGCCTCCTTTGGCCATCGTTACCCAGGAACTATCTTCTTTGGTGGGGACCAGGCTCCCTGCAACCAAGGTAAGGCCTGCAGTGTTGATGGTCAGCGTTCGCTCAACAGATCTGAAATAGTTCAGAATTCCTAAGCAGATGCGCTGAAACGACAACAAAAGCATAGGGTCAGGATCCTGCCCTTTGATAGCCCCACTCTAAAGAGCAAAACTTAATGTGGTCCTGGAGGTTGGCAGGTCAGCTCTACTGCTGAGAAAGGAACACACCACCCCCAGAAAGGCCTGATTTCATGGACGAATCACAACAAAGAACAAAGTGTAAAGATGCATTGCTACTGAAATAGCAGAAAAGCTCCCGTTCTACACAACCAAACATTTCAGAGGCCTGAATCCACTGTGTAGGGCCATCCACATACCTGCAGCTCCCTGATTCGCAGGTGACGCAGATACAGAAAGGACAAGTAGGTCCCTCTCATCAGGACAGGTTGCCTATCACTGGGCCCAGTTCTGTCATCCAAGCCCAGCAATTGTAGGGCCCTTGCAAAGCTGTACCTTCAGCAGGTAGGAAAAATAGAATAAATGCCTTTCCCCTCACAGTGGTTCGGAAAATTCACATACACCAAATTGAAGTTATTTTCTTTAACTTAAAAGAGTTTCACAATAGCAACTCTTTAAAAATGCACTGGTGGGAAAATAATGACTCCATATGTATAAATATAAAAAGTAATTTCTCTTAGCAGTAACTCTTGTTAAAACCTAGTCCTAGGGTGAAACATTAATTCAGTTGTCTGACCTGCTTTAACAGTCTTGCTTTTATTTCAGCTTCAAATATTTTTGAATTAACATGTAACCTACACATAAATTAGTCATTCAATTTTCCCCATAGTGTTTAATCCATTTCCTTGAGTCACCAATAAAATGATTTAATTTTACCCTGTCTCTTTTTCCTGCTTGACAGGCTTGTCAGCATGTTGGCTGAGACTTATTTGTGCAAGGCCATTTTCATTTCGTTCCATTGAAAGGTCATCTTCCTTCATATTTTCATCCTAACAAAAAAGTAGCATTAGTTGAATTACATAAACGTTTGCAATATTATCAGGAAAATCACGCTTGGGTCATTACAAAATTAAATCTTATGATCTAAGGCGTATTTAGATGAACAAGTAGAAGGACATCTTGATCCATTTCTATTTGGAAAATCTAGATTTCTAAAATAAATCAGAAGTCACTGTTTTTACTATTATTTAGTCTTTATTTTACAAAACTACTCAAAGTATTTAAATAACAGCCACCACCACCCCCGCCACCACCTTTTACATGATTCACTTCATGAAAAGCTGATACACATATTTGCAGACATTTGGAACCTTGAACTTCTCTAATCTAGTCTTGTTTCAGGCTGAGAGAGATCAGCGGATTAAACACCTCTTTCTACTTTTTAGCTCTGTGATTTAATCATTTAAAGTCTTGATCCTGTTTTCACATTTGTAAAATGGCATGATAATGGAAAATAAGTTGCTGTGAGAATTAAATGATAAGACATATGTAAAGTGTAATGCCTGGCACCTCATAGGTGCTCAGTACATGTCAGTTCTCTCCTGGCCGTGGACTGCAGTAGTCACTCAGCCCTGTAGGATCAATCACAGAATTTGTGGTTTACACTTATTTCCATGGTCATTTTTCCTGATGTTGGGAAGGATGAGGTTATGCATCCAGGGTTCTAGGGAAAACTGTGAAGAAGGTGACATTGATATATGGTCCTGCCCCTCGCCCTCTGGGCAGCCCCTTTCTTGGTTTCTCTGCTTGTCCCTGGGGATATACCCCATTCTCGTAATCTGTGCTTTTTCATAGTGGCACCAATCGCCATGAAAACACTGAACGGCAATAGCTTAGGTTGAAACCCTCCTCTTTGGGTTACTTATGTTCTAATAGTCGGTTCTTAGAATTCCAACAAGTCCTCATGGCAGAAACTACTGGTTGTTCTCCGATATCTATTTTCCTCTTTTCCTACGGCAATTGAATATTTATCTTGACACATGGCCACCCAGATAAAGAAGACATTTCCAAGCCTCTCTTGTAGGTAGGTGTAGCTGAGTGACTAAGTTCTGGCCAATGGAATGAAAGTGAAAATGCCATGTGCCAGCTTCTAGGAATTTTCCTAAAGTGGCAGCTTTCTCACCCCTTTTCCATCTGGCTGCTTAGAACGTGAATGTGACAGCTGGAGCTCCAGCTCAGACCAGATGTTGATCTTGGGTATGGAGCCCACATTTGTTGGAACTCCAGGACAGAAGGAGCCAGGTCCCTGAGGACTCCATGTAGCAGAGTTGTCACACCAGCTCTGTATTTCCTACCCCTGGATGTTAACATGAAGGAGAGAGAGAGAAAGCTCCACCTTCTTTAATCCTCTGTTATTTTGTGCTTAACTATGACCAATAGCCAAGCCTAATCTTAACTAATACAGTCCCCAAGACTCTAAAGATAGACTACCAGTCTTTATGACAGGCAGTGGGGAAGAAAATTTTGGATAGGGATATTAAGAAGAATAGGTAAGAGAGAACGTTGTGTAACTGTGCATCATTAAGTAGCTTCCTATTCTGCCTATGGGTAGAGTTAGCTCCTGTCTGTTCCAGGTAAGTGTGCACATCAGTGTATTTCTGTGTAAACATCCCACAACTCTAGGACTGGAAAAGAATCTAGGAGGTGACATGGTACACTCCTGTTCCTTAATGCAGAAACATAAGATCATCATCCCAAAGTAAAGAGAATCTCTGTTATTTTTTAAAAATCTAGGGAAGCATATACTCCATGAGGGGAATAGAATTTTGACAGTTTCTATTTGACCCAGAATTTTGGGCGAGAGGGGCTCTACAGAAGCCTTTGCCTCCCAGGCCTATGGTGCTCTTGTGTCGCGGTTCAGCATTGACCAATGTGGCTCCAGAGGGCAGGTCCAGAGCCACAACCTTTCTCTGATGGGATGGTGACGTTTCCAGCTGCTTCCAGAACTACCCAGAATTACGTAGGAAAGCACTGAAAGTGACGTCAAGTGACAGTGAAAAAACACTCTGAAGGCATGACTGAACAAACCACAAAAGTACAGCTGGACAGGCAGATGGTCAGGAAGAAAGGAAGGGGCACAACGGGCTCGAATGAGTAAAGGGAGAGGATTAGTATCCTCCGGAAAGAGAGACCCAACCACAGCCCACAGAAGGAAACTGTTTAGGAAACACCAACAGTCTGTGAGTATATTCCCCTAAGAGAACTGGACGCAGTGCAGGTAAGCAGCAGGGCTGCCCAGAAACCAGAATGTCAACACCATCTGTGTTCAGTCCTTCTTCCTGGGTAGTAAATCCTCTGACATTTACTCTACCTTGTGGCTGGGTCTTTGCCAGTATGGCTGAGTTCATGTATTTTGACAGTTCTGAGATTTACAGTGATTACAAATCTCATTTTCTTCTGGGAAATTGGCAGGAGCAGAGGAGTGGGAGGAAGGGAGGAGGGGATAATTAAAGGAAAAGTAAATCTGTTATGTATTCCCCTCCCCCCAAATATCTCTACAGCTTACCTGTATATATCCACAGAATATATACCCCGAAAGTTAACAATACTCTGATTATATTTGAGTGGTAAAATAATGAGGATTTTTATTTCTTCCTTGAACTTTTCTATATTTTCCAAATATTCTATGATAAATACACGTCACTATTGTCATCATCAGAAAATGTTTGTTTTTTAAATGTTCTATCGAATTTGATGAAGGAAACCAGGAAAAAAAGGTGTTTTGTGTTTGCCTGAACTTCCTGCACTCTGGAGCTACTGTATACAACACCAGTTTTGTGAGAGGACACCATGTACTCATTGTATCGTATCATCTCTGGAAATGGAGGGGAGCGGTAACATAGATGGGGGAAATGGCTCTCCCTTCATTTCCTCCCTGGTGTGACCAATGAGAAGAAGCAAAAGAAGAGGAAAGAATACAGTGTTTCCTGCCACTTCAGCACTCCATGAAGTTACAGAACAGTGACCAGTTTAAACCAGGTCTTTAGAAATATGATGATCAATAGTAGTATTTGACATCTGTACATAGCCATTTTAATAAACAGGTAAGGAATGGCTTTGGACACAAGTAAATTTATATAACAGAATTACAGGTTTCAGAGGATGCACTCAGGGCTAGCTGGTCCATTCTTTCTTCTGATCAGGACTACAGTTAAATTATTTTTAAGTTTTTTCAAATGAATATACAAAAAGTGCAGTCCATTTGGACAAGAATCATCTCTTTCTAGTTATACATTATCATCAATTGACAATTATAAGAAAATTTGGTATTTTTTCCTCTATCCCTCAACCCCAGATCTGTAAGTGAATTCTGGAATTAGAATTGTGTTTAAAGAAAAGAGTGGTCAGCTTTCAATGCTAATAATTGTAGGTAAATGGCCAACTTAAACTGTGATAGAATCATTACAAACATTATCAATGCTTAGACAAACATATTCAATGATAAAATGGAAGTGGGAAAATAGATTCTCTCATAAGATGCTGGTTGGAGGAAAATAGTGTAGGACTTTGGCAGGATCTATGACAAATTTTTGAATGTGTACATTCTGTGACCCAGAAAATCCATTTCTAAAAATCTACACTAAAGAAACACACATGTGCACAAGGAGGCATGTACAAAAAAGTTCAACATGGTTTCTCATAGGGGGGAAAATGGTGTCAAGTGTCCGGGGGAGGTGGCTGTGTGATATGTAGTATGTAATAAAATATAATGCAGCCATTAAAATAACAGCAGAGCCATATCTCTACAACCTACTGTTGGGTGAAAAAAGCAAGTTGCAGAAAGATAACCATAGGGTATGACAGATCGTTTATACAGAAAACTAAAACACAAAATTATATTATATATATTTTTGTATGGGGACATATGTATCGATGTAAATTCAAAAAGGCTTGAAGCAATCACAGAGTTCACCTCTGAGGAAGTGGAATGGGATGCCAGTATTAGAGTCCCCATGAGCTCAAGTTAAAGCATTAACTATTCAGTAGTGTTTCAGTTTTTTACCAAGAGACTTTTAAATTACTTCTGTAGTTTAAAATTATCTTTTTAAAAACTCCTTAAAGAGAAAAATGGTAACTTTACTGTGGGAAAATCTGTCAAACACCACTAACTTAAGCATGTGATCAAGATTAACATGCCCAAGTGATAAATCACATTGACAGCATCTGCCCCTGACATGATGTGATGAGAAGGGTACTTCACTTCTGAGGTGTTCTTCCCCCAAACCGATAACCCCAGTGTAACCATGAGAAAACATCAAATTCCAATTAGGGAATATTCTACAGGTCGCCAGGCCAGTACTCCTAAAGACAAAGTCACTATAAACAAGGAAAGACTGAGAAACTGACACAGACCTGAGTAGACTGGGAAGATACGAGGATTAAATGAAATGTGGTACCCTAGGTAGGATCCTGGAGCACAAAGAGGACACTCATGGAAAAACCAGTGAATTCCAAATAGAGTGCAATATAATTAACAGTAATGTATCAATGTTACCACTGATACATTAGGCATGAGAAATGTACCATAGTAATATAAAACGTTAATAATAGGAGAAACTGGGTAGGGGATACCTGGGAACTCTTTCTACTATCTTTGCAACTTTTCTGTAAATCTAAAACTATTCTAAAACAAAACATTTAGTTAAAAAAAAAAAAACTCCCTACAGAAAGGTTACTGGTGTGGAGTATTCACCAAGAACTGATCAGAAACCATTCTAGGGGCCGGCCTTGTGGCTGAGTGGTTAAGTTCGCACGCTCCACTTCGGTGGCCCAGGGTTTCGCCGGTTCCTATCCTGGGCACAGACGTGGGACCGCTCATCAAGCCATGCTGGGGCGGCATCCCACATGGCACAACCAGAGGCACTCACAACTAGAATACACAACTATGTACTGGGGGGCTTTGGGGAGAAGAAGAAGAGAAAAAAAAAGATTGGCAACAGATGAAAAAAAAACAAAGAAAAAGAAACCGTTCTGAAGTTGTACTACAATTAGTGCTTATTTTCTCTCAGAGCTATCAAAGCAGACAGACCTATGAGGTTTGCTTCCTTCATGAAGAAGGCCCTTAAGAAAGTTATTTTCCATGAAGTTTTGGTTGTCACTTGCCAATTTCAGAATCAGGATGCTGACCAGCATAAAGATGCTAAAATTCATATCTCACTGCTACATGCTTGCAAAATAGTAACAGGGCTTTAAAATTCATACTTGCATTCCTGTGACTCCTCCCAGCTGCCGCCTTTTACTTGATCCCAATCTCATTTGACTGGTATTCAACATGCAGAGCGGCAACACACTACCCTTGGTGCCATATTACTGGATAAAGTGACTCTTGACCAAAGCAGAAATGCTAGAGGACAAATTAATACCCACAGGAAAATGTGAAGGAATGGGGAAAACTATTGGCTGTCGAGTCAGAATTTCCTTTCTTAAATGCTGTGCTATTTTATTCCCTATTTGGAAAGCTCTTCTCCAGACCGTTTGCATGGCTGACTCCTTTTCATTCATCAGATTTCAGTTCAAATGTCTCCTACTCTGAAAGATCTTGGCTGATCTCTCCGAGGGTGCTCCTCTCTACCTCATTGCCTTCTACTCCTGTGGTTTCTTCCTGGCACCCACAAGTTAGACATGGAGATTTGTTTCCTTGTCCAGTTACCTATTGCGTGTCTCATTCCCTGAGCCCAGCACGATTCCTGGCATGAAGGCAGCATCCATGTAACAATCATTGAATGGATGGGACGCTGGAAAACTTGCATGACGCTAACATGTAGCGTAATTTGTGTTATATATCTCCCCTCCTGCTCTACCTCTAGAATCCACAGGTATTCTAAGTCTCTTTAGGGTCTATTTTCATAAATCAACTTGAAAATACAGTGCTCACATTTTTCTCCCTTTGGTCAATTCCAAGAACAACATTCACAAGTCAGGAAATAGCCAGAGAAAGTGGTTTTCTTTTTTTCTTTCTTTTTTCTTTTTAACATTTGGGCAACTGCATTCCAAACAGACTTTTGTGAAAGCACAGACTGCCTCGTATCAGCACCCCGACTTCCCATCTCCTCTGCAGACGGAGGGAAGCAGCAACAGAACAGCAAGTGTCCGTTCTCTCCACTGTGCACTGGGTTCCTCCCCTCCGTGGCTCTAACTTGGTGTTTTCTGCCTCTCAACACTTACCTGAGCCATCATCTGCTCGCGCCGTGCACCTTCTGCTTTCCACTGACATAGTGGTCCCACAGAGGTAACCTCCTTTGTCCCCTAAGTACCCATGGACACTGCCACGACTCTGTCACCTGCTGGCCCGGGCACACCCTGGACCTCCTCACTTCTCCGTGATTTCAAACATGAAGCTCTTCATCTCTGACTCCATCTTCCTTTGCCTCCCACCTCTCCCTCACTCATATTTACCTCCTTTCACTCTCCTCTGGCCCCCAGGAGTTCAATTCTTCCTATTCTCTCAGCCAAGGAGGGAAACAGATTTGTGGCAATGGCTCTCAGATGTTAATGGCAGAACTCCCCAGGTAAAGGTTACATCAGCATCAAGACGTAGAGTATCCAGATCCTAGGAGCAGAGGTCTTGTTTGGGGGTAACTAGGCTGACTCTGCCCTCGCGCCCCCCTTCTTGCCTGCTTCCTATGCCCTTCCCCCTATGTTCGGTTCAAGAAGCAGAAGACCCAGATGTTTTAAATGTCCCCTTGCTAGTATAATGTCCTGCTGAATGGTGACATATACCTCAGTGTGAAATGGCAATGAGATAGGGAAAATGTGGCTATTTTCTCAACTCTGGCAGGATGCTAGCTGAGAAGAGAATCTCCCTGGTGGTTGCATGTCCCATCAGAGAGTTCAGGGGCAGGTAGATCCATGCCATGATATGCTGCATCTGCTCCTGATCTGTGTGGCCAATTCATTTTTCATAAATTCTCTAGATCCTTGTTTAAACGAATTGAAAAGGTATAGAAGTTGTGTGTGCATGTGTGTGTGTGTGTGTGTGTATACACCTGCGTGCACATGTGTGTTTGCTTCCAGCCAATCTATAAGTCATTAGTGTAACCATTTCAGGTTTTCACTTCCTCCCATACCCAGCCCGGGATGGTGGATCATGACAGTGCTTCTCTCTGTAGCATTCTAATTAAACTTCTCCATACCTTCAACTTTGTGTATAATTTTTAGTCACTGTACAATTATCTTTAGGGGTGAATGTAATAGAATTATTATGCCAAATGGCCTCGCTATAAATTCATGCCCTCTTATCTCATCTGAGCCCTCTTAGCTACATGGTCATCCTTATATTCTTTTCTCATTGGCGATCCTGTAGCCTTCCCCACAGTGATACACCTCCCCACAAGACACTCTCACCTTCTACTCACTAATGCTGACATCCTCCCCCGCCTCCTCCTCCTCTCCTGAGACAGCCAGGGCATTCACAAGCTCCCACATCTTATCTTTTTGCACCTGAAAATTCTATTTATCTCATTCACCTCAGGGGAGGTGATGTCATTCTCCCTTTCTCAAAATTACTCCTCCACCTGGTTTCTTCAGTCCCATCCCCTCCTCTTCCCCTAGAGTCATCTGCTTCTCACATTTACCCTTTCCTATCTTCCATCTCCTCTTCTACGCTACTCCTCCCTCTCAGACTTCCAGAAATACATTGAGTCTTCCCAACTTAAATAAGCAAATGAAATAAAACTCTTCTCTTATAGCAGCAAATAATAGCAGATTAGAGCTTCAAAAATGTTACAGCACCATTGTAAAGACAAATATCCACTAGCTTTGTGTAGAAACTTCCTTTCATTGCCAAACTTCATGTCTATCCTATGTAGTAGATACTGGCTTCCCTGCCTCCAATCTCTCCCTCTTTCAATCCAAGAAACACCTTGCTGCCATGTTGATCTTCCTGAAAAATACAGCCTTGTATATATCACTTCCCTTACAGGATAAAGCACAAATTCCTTAGGCTGGAATTTATGGTCATTCACAACCTGCCCCCTCCTCCCCACTGAAAAAAACTTCTCTTCACTATATTTCCACATGAATCTTCCACTCAACCAAGCTGGACTTGAACACTCCACGTACAGTATTGCTCTGCATTGTTGTTCATGCTTCTCTCCTAGAATGTGCTCCCTACTTCCTTCTCCACCGCCACTTCCCTAAGCCCCGTGCTTCCTTCAAGCCCAGCTCAGCTTCCTCCTCCTTCAAGAGGCTTTCCCCAGTAGAGCCAACTCTGTGGGGACCACTTTCCCTCTAAACGCTCACAATATTTAACAACTGTCCAACTCATTTGGTGTTTGGCACTGGAGTGTGCAGCTTTGCATTGGTATTTACCTGTTGAGTCTGTCCTGACAGCAACATCTTATATTACACCTCTTTATATCTCTCTTTTTAATTAGCATTTAATCTTTTTATAAAGAAAACAAACTTGGCTAGGAAATAGAGCTTTTGCAGGGAGGGTCTCTGAAAAACTACCAAAGTATTTTTCTTAGATCAACACACAGGTAGTGAGTTGAACAGAAAGGCATATGGGTTATTTCTTTCCGCTGTACCTGGTAGAGGTTGATGTTGCTATAAATGTTCTCCCAGATGTGGTCATATTTGCACTGATGCAAATCCTGGGAAGCCATGAAAGTTGGATGAGATGGAACCAGACGGACTGTCTTTACAGCGTGATCTTGGAGCACTTGCATTACTCGCTCAGGGTTGGAAATCTTGAGTAGATCAGAGATACATTTGCAAATTATATATGTGATAAGGAGTTAATATCCAGCATATATAAAGAATTCCTACAACTCAACAACAAAAATTTAAATAAGCCAATTTAAAAGTGGGCAAAAGACTTTAATAGACATTTCTTTAAATATGATATACAAATGGCCAACAAGCATACAAAAGGATGCTCAACATCACTAATTATTAGAGAAATGCAAAGCAAAACCACAATGAGACATCATCTCATATCCATTAGGATAGCTAATATAAAAAAAAGAAAAGAACGTGTTTGTGAGAATGCAGAGAAATTGGAACCCTTGTGCACTGTTGGTGGGATTGTAAAATGCTGCAACTACTATGGAAAATAGCATGGAGCGTTCTCAAAAAGTTAATAACAGAATTACCCTATGATCCAGCAGTTCCACTTCTGGGTATATATCCAAAAGAACTGAAAGCAGGATCTCAAAGAGATATTTACAAACCCATGTTCATAGCAGCATTATTCATAATAGCCATGAGGTGAAAGGAACCCAAATGTCCATCAACAAATGAATAAACAAAATTTGGATGATCCATACAAGGAAATATTATTCAGCCTTAAAGGAAATAAATTCTTACATATCCTACAACATGGATGAACATTGAGGACATTATGGTAGGTAAAATAAGCCAGTCACAAAAAGACAAATACTGTATAATTCCACTGATATGTGATACCTAGAGCAGTGAAACTCACAGAGACAGAAAGTAGAATGATGGTTGCCGGAGGCCAAGGGAACGGGTGGAGGAATGAGGAATTATTGTTTAATGGGTAGAGAGTTTCAGTTTTCCAGATGAAAAGAGTTCTGGAGATGGATGGCGGCGATGGTTGCACAACAATATAGATGTACTTAACACCACCAAACTGCACACTTAAAAATGGTTAAAATGGTCAATTTCATGTTATGTATTTTACCACAATTAAAGAAAAGCAGGAAAAAACATAAAGAGATCCCATGTACCCTTCATTCTACCTCCCCCAATGTTAACATCTTGAAAACTCTAGTACAGTGTTGCAACCTGGATGCTAATATTGATACACTCAAGATGTAGAAGAGATCCTTCACCGCAAGGATCTCTCATGTTGCCCATTTACAGCACGACTCCCTTTCCTTCCTCACCAGTTTCTCCTTAACCCCTGGAACCCACAAATCTGTTCTCCATTTCTATAGTTTGCCATTTCGAGAGTGTGGTATAAATGGACTCAAACAGTCTTTATGAGATTGACTTTTGTTACTCACATAGTTCTCTGGAGATTCATCTAGGTTCTTGGATATTTCACTCGTTTGTTGCTTTTTATCACTGACTGCTATTCCATGGTATAGATATACCACAGTTAGTTTAACTATTCACCCACTAAAGGACATCTGGTTGTTTCATTTTCGGCTATTGCGAATAAAGCTGATATAAATATTCATGGAGGGAAAAAAGGGGAGGGAAATTCAGTCACATGCTACAACATGGATGAACCCTGAGGACATTATGCTAAGCGAAACAAGCCATTCACAAAAAGACGAAAACTGTATGATTCCACTTATGTTAGGTATCTAAGAGTAGTCAAATTCAGAAACAGAATGAGGAATGGGGGTTGCTAGGGACTGGACAGAGGAGGAAATAGGGAACTGCTGTTTAAAAGGCATAGAGTTTCAGTTTTGCAAGATGAAAAGTTCTGGAGATGTGTTTCACAATAATGTGAATATACTGAACACTACTAAACCATACACTTAACAATGGTTAAGATGATAAATTTTATGCTATGTGTTTTTTAACACAACAAAAATATGATAATTTAGTCCCATATTTTTGTTTCACAGATGAGGAAACTAAAACTCAAGGAGGTTATGTGACTAGACCAACATCACACAAAGACTTAGTGCTGGTCTAAAATCTGGCTCTTCTGACAATTGTTACTCTCTACTGAAAGCTAACAGGATTATAAAAGTTTGGCAATTAGATTAGAAAGTTCCAAATAAAGCCTTCATAGTGAATCCATGGCTAACATTTTTTTAAAAGGGAAAGAAAATTCGGCTTTCTGAGAACAATTTTAGCAAGAATTTTATCTACTTGGGAACATGGTTACTTTCTTACCTTCAAAAACTTCGCTTGGAGTTGCATTAATACATCTATTCTTCTCCGTTCTTTTAGTCTGGTCAAAAGCTTCTTTTGCCAAGGATCACATTTTGGCTTAATCTAGTGGGTAAACGTGTTCACACAAAGTTACAATGTAACAATGGTTCTAAACATGAGTTGCAAGCAAAGAGATTCAAGGAGCTTCTGAAATGGGATCTGGCCTCAGAGCTGGAAACTTTGCTGGAGCATGTGAAGTGTTGGAAAGGGTCCGCGTGGGTTCACGGATTTGTGGATGAAGACGGCAGCAGCAGTCACTACTGGTGCCTGGCCTATGAGACGCAGGGGCTCCATCTGGGATAACACAACACCATCCATGAGCAAGAGGGACCCTAATCCATCAGTGTTGGGCATCGCACTTGATTTATGGGGCAAGAGAAGTTTGCCCACAAAGACTCCTTTTGACTCCACATGTGAAGCTTCACCTTTCACACTGACAAGCTCTATTTCAAAATTAGTTCTATGGCTGTAAATACATCAATACACTGATAACTCTCAAATTTATATCTAGCGCTAAGCTCCAGCCTATTATATCTAACTGTCTTCTTGATGTCTATGCTTGGATGGCAAGTGTAACAACTTAAAATGGAAGTCTGGCTTCCCCTACACCAACCACCTATTTGCTTGAGCCCCAGACTTAGGAGTAATCTTTGATTTCTCTCCTTTCCTTCCGTCCATCTTTATTTTGTAAGACTTTTGTTTTCTTCATAATACAATTGATCCATATGATTCATGGATTTTGTATTTGCAAATTTGCCAGTCACTAAAATTTATTTTTAACCCCAAAATCAATTCTGACAGAGCTTTCCTGGTCATTCATAAACATACACAGAATGGTGAAAAATTTCAGTCGCCCAACTCCACACTTCTAGCTGAGATCAAACAAGGTGACATACTGCCTTCTTGTTTCAGCTCTCATACTGTAAACAAGTGTCTTTATGGTCGATTTAGTGCCACATTTTTGTGCTTTTGTGGTTTCTGTTAGTGATTTCGCTGTGTAAAATGGCCCCCATGCATCGTGCTGAAGTGCTGCCTACAGTTCCTAGGTGCAGGAAGGCTGTGCAGTGTCTGGTAGAAGAAATACATGTGATCAATGAACTTCTTTCAGGTATGAGTTATAGTACTGTTGGCCACAAGTTTGAGGTTAATGAATCAACAACATATTCTTTAAACAGAAACACTCATAAAACAAGGTAATGTATTGATCAGTTGATGAACCTAACCCCACATTTCCCCTATGAGCAACAGTTTGGTTTTTGTTAATTCAGTGTTTGTGCAACTTTATAGAACATAACTACCTCAAATAATGAGAATCGACTGTACTTACCACCCCCTAAAATCATCTCGTTTAATCTGCTGACTTGTGTATTGTTTGTGAATTGTATGTCTCCAGCACCAAGGGCCATGCCTGACACACAGTGTGTACTCAATAAACAATTTTTGACTGAAAGGCTGGATTTACACAAAATTTGTTATTCTTTGTTCTTGCTAAATAGTCGAGACCACTAACAACAAGAAGGGAGTTCTGACCCAATAGAGAGGGGTACGGGAGTATGGGGAACTTCTAGAGAAGGTAGATCACCATGGCTAACTTCAACAGAGACCCAAGGCAGGACGGAGCTGGAGATCCTGGTGCACTGAGCCAGGTTCTCTCAGCTGCCTCTGTTGAGGACAGACAGGCACCTATCCTTGGTCACAGGGGACAGTTTGTTGAGGGCATTGAGTAGAGGGGACAACAGGGACCTGACAGACTTGGTGCTGCCAGGTTGCCCACTTGGAGGATACTTCATGACATTGCTGACATCAGTGACAGGTGACTGTCACCACAGGTCTCCTTACCTTTATAAAGGAAGTCCAGTTGGCTCTCTTTTTCAAGGCCATACTAGGTCCTGCCAAACCCAAATTCTCTGCTTTAGTTCTCCCAACATCATAATCTGGAAATGTTTGCATTCTCTGTTGCTCCATGAAGATGCTTTGAAATTTTTGGGAAACCTAAACAGGATTAAGAAAAGAGAGGTGGAGGTCAGAAAAAAGCCTCAGTTTGCAGGCAGTTTCAAAAACAGCTACCTATCGCCTCTGAAACAGTCTTGGAGTCAAACTAATTCACAAAACACGACTCTGTGACAATCACAGGACCTTAAAGGTATATAGCTGAGAGGCACATGTATTCAGCCAGCTCATTATCATAATTGTGTGTGTGTATGTGTGTTATTTGTTCTGAATATCTTTTCCAAATGTTGGAAATTATATGATATACTTATTTATACGTATTTTGAGACGGACTGTAAATGGGAAGTAAATTGTCCAAAAAGGAAATACATTCACTTTTTCTGACCTCCTGGTAAACTAGAAAATCTAGGGGTTAGATAAATCCGGCTCCCAGAAGCCTGACCAGGATGTTGCAGAGAGAAGGGTCCAGAGGCTAAGACCTGTGAAAACTCTTTAAGGTACCTCAGCCAATCCCTTCACATCTCACTTTCAGACTGAGTGCTTCCTGTGCTTTCTGTGCCATAGCTTCCAGCTGCAGAACACTTCTTCCTCCCTTCTCCAGGCTGGCTGAGCCTGTGGCGTGCCTACGTCATTGCACTGGTGACACTGCGTCATGATTTCCTCACTACATGGTGAGCTTCCACAGCCTATGAATCTCAAGAACCTACCATGTGGTGATGGTTACACAACAATGTGAATGTACTTAATGCCACTGAACTGTACACTTGAAAATGGTTAAAATAGTCACTCTTGTATTATCTATATTTTATTATACACACAGAACCTATCACAGTGCTGGCACATACAAGGGCCTCAACAAAGGTTTCTAGGATGAGTGAGTGAGTTCAATGAGTCATAGAGCTAAAGATTCCTCCAGTTAATGCTGGTCCTTCCCGGGCTTGCTATCCAGTATTGTTGCCTCTAGTCACATGTGGCTGTTTAACATTTAAATGTCAATTCATTTAAAATTAAATAAAATTTAGTTCCTCAGTTGCACTTACCCACATTTCAAGTGCTCCGTAGCCGCACGTGACTAGTGGTTAACATATTGGACAGCACAGATACAGACCAGACCCATCCATGCAGGAAGTTCAATGAGACAGTGCTAGACTAGGGCTAGGGCGGCAAACTTTTTCAAATATTTTAACCTTTGCAGACCATACAGTCTCTGTTGCAACTACTCAACTCCGCGGTTGTAGTGTGAAAGCAGTCATAAATAATACATTAATGAATGGGCATAGCTGTAGTCCAGTAACACTGTATTTTAAAAAAACAGGTGATGGGCTGCAGGCTGTAGTTTGCTGACCCTGCTCTAGGGCATTAGAGAATCAGAATAAACAGTAGCCAAATATGGAACTCTTTCTCTACAAAAAACTGTTGTAATGTGATTGATTATCTTGGGAGCACAACTGGTATTGCATGTAATACGGTGATAAGAAAATCGAAAGTAGAAACCATCACTATATAAAGGAAACAAGCGATTCTTGGGGAATAAGGCTACCCTGTGAGAGTGCTCAGCAGCCTCATGTTCTTTTGTTATCATTGATGATAGTCTGCTGTGCTAAAATTTATTTTATTTATTTACTCTTTTTAAACACCATCTTATTCTGTTTCTGGATTTTGTCTATCATAATACATGGAGACAATGAGGGTAAAGATATTCCCATAGAAGTACTCTGCTGAAGATAGTGCCTCTGGTGATACAAAAGGAAAGGCAAAATCTAAACACCTTCACCTTCAAAGAAACCAGAGGACATATGATTCCACGGGTTCTATGAGCTTAAAGAGTCTGTTACACACTACTGGAAATAATCCTAGGAAAGTCACACTGGAACAACACACGTGGAAGTGAAACTTCAAGGTCAAGGCAAATGGTGATAGAGGAGACAGTGAGGAGCGTTCAAAGACATTCGGACTTAATTTTGGCCAATTTGGATCAATTTATTACTTTTACCTATCAAATATATAAATTTGCAAATATTATACACCCAGAGCTAGAAAAAAATCTTTATTGTAGAAACTAAAAAATAATCCTATTTTTCCCTGGGAAACAAGTTTTAACATGGCTTCTGATAATATGAGTGAGTTTTTTGTTTTTTTTTAAGATTTTACTTTTTCCTTTTTCTCCCCAAAGCCCCCAGGTACATAGTTGTATATTCTTCGTTGTGGATCCTTCTAGTTGTGGCATGTGGGACGCTGCCTCAGCGTGGTCTGATGAGCAGTGCCATGTCCGCGCCCAGGATTCGAACCAACGAAACACTGGGCCACCTGCAGCGGAGTGAGCTAACTTAACCACTCGGCCACGGGGCCAGCCCCGAGGTTTTTTTTTAAGGAAGTGCAACGCTATGTTATAAGAGGGCAGACCACATGACTCTAGAAATTGCTACACAATATACACTCTATTGAATATAAAGCATTTGCTAACAGTAGAGCTATTGCAACACATTCTGAGAAGTGAAGGGCTTTAGACACTAGACAACTCCACCATGAAAATTTGCTAAATCTTGGCTATGTTTACATCATCTACTATGAGCTACAACCTACATTTTTCTTTAAATTCTGCAGAAAAATAAATCTTACAGCCCCTCTGGGTTGGATATTCAAGGGTCCCATTACTCTTACAGAGAGGAAGTTATTCTGAATCTCACCTATTACTATTATATTTTATCACTCTAGAAACCATTGTGGCAGTATACATAATCAAACTCTGTGGCAAATACTAGTGTTTTCTTTCATGAACACACATATTTGTATTAAGAAAGAGTCCATCAAGTACCAGGAATAAAAGTTCTGTGTCCTTAGCAGCGTCCCTTAGCCCCTCTACATCATAGGGGATATTGAAATGGGAGAGCAGGAGCTTCAGCTGAGGTTTCAGTTCTTCTGTTTCTGTTGTGTGTCGGGGCAAGATGAAAGCAGCTTCTGTTCTCGTCGGCTCTGGGAAAAGTCCAAAATCAACAGCATTAAGATCAGTAAACACCAGAAGAGAAAAGGGAGAGTCCTTTGAGACAACTGGAGGCAGGGCCTCCTCTGCTGATGGGGAAGGCCATTCTGCTTCTTGCCCAACCTTCTCCCTCACAATCCACAGGCTGCACTGTGCTCAGCCAGGCCTATCTGACAAACCTCTGGTGCTGGCTTTCTGGGGGACGTAGGCTGGACTCCCTTTTCTCACAGTCTGCAGGAGAAACAGACCCTTTGAGGAATGACTTAGTGGGAGCTGAACTACCTATAGGCCTTCAGGGTAAACAAAGAGTATGATTTATACATTAAACGACAAATTAGAAGGTGAGAGTCTTCACCTCCTTTTGCCTGGCTCACTTCTACTCATCTCTAAACACCCAGTTTAGACTCCGCTCCTTTGAGACACCTTCTCTGATTCCCCACAAATGGGTTGGCTGCCTCTCCAGGTACATCTGGTACATACCCCAAGCAAATATGTCACTCAGAGTAGAAACCTGATCAGGTTTCCAGTCATCTGTAACACAAGGTAAGGGCGCTAAGACTATTAAATTGATTCAGATAAGGAAAGTCTTTTAAATCATGCAATATTAAAAATGAAAGAAATCTTAGAACTCACTTAATCTGAAAGGCTTATTTTGGAGATGAGTAAATTGAGGTCTAAGGAGATGAAATGACCTAACATGCAGACCCATACTTAAGGCCATAACAGACAGGTCTAGCACTCAGCGTTCTCGACATCAAATGCATTGCTTTTCACCTCTCTCTTAATTTCCTATTTATAACTACAGCAATAATAACACCTAAGAAAAGTGTTTGCTATTTTTTTCCACCAGAAAATATTAAATTAACAGTTGTTTATTAAGGAGATATAGCTTTCTGGTATGCAGAAAAATTTCAAGCAAGATTATGTGACAAAACAGCACATGTGCAAAATCACAATCTTCTTTTCTCCACATAACCCTAGGGGAAAGGAGACTAATTTCTTACCTGAAATGCTGGTATCCATACAGCCTGGAGATGCAGAACCCTGGATGTCGTCAACACGGACCTTTTCATCCTCCTGACCAACCTCAGGGAGTTCGTTGACTACACTCAGGACTTTGGAGATGGGCAGATACTGGAGGGCCTGCAGAAGGGCACGACCAAGAGGCCGCATGTCAACTTGATTCTCACAGAAGCTTCCAGACTTTGGTTCAGGAGCAGCCCTTTGCTTTGACAGAGAAGGAGGGAGGTAGAGGTGGGCCTCAGCAACCTGGCTAATCATGAGAGGCTAAATCTGGAACTGGGAGACCTGGCGCTGTCACCAGCTCTGAGCTACCTTAACCTCTGGGCAGGTCTGCATTGATCAAGCACCCCTAGTGGACAAGGCACTGCGTGGGGTGCTAGGGACACAAAGATGAACAAGACATGAACCAACCTCAAAGAGTTCACAGTTCAGTGGGGGACCCAGACTTATGAGCAGATTGTTACTACAACACGTGAGTGGGAAGAGATCCCATATCCTATGGAATCAGAAGTAGACCCCATCGTGACTGACTGATGAAGGGATGATGTGAGGATGTGGCCAGGTTTCTGGTTTGGGTAACTCTGTGGTTGGTGGTATCACTGAGGTAAGGCATGGAGAAGTCGGGAAAGATTTAGGGGGCAAAACAATAATCTTTCTAAAGTGAAAATGTGACCACTTCACCCCTTCTGATACCTCTAGCCTGGGTTAGGGGTTCTCCCCTGCGACACTCTTTACCCTGTGCTTATAATTATTCTATTCTTTCTTATCACATTGTATTTCAGTTGACAATTTGTTTAAACTACCATCCTGGGACCCAGTTACTTTCCAGTAAAGACTATACCTTCCCAACATGGACCAGGATATGTACCTGGCATACATTAGAATTTCATTAGGTATTGCTGAACAAAAAAGTGGATCTACATTGGTGAGCTAAATCCTGAACAAGATGATGACACGAGAAATTACAGAGAGAATAGGAACTAGCACAGCAGAGACATCTCTGAGAAAGCTAAATTAATGGAGTGATTTCATTAGAACAAGGTTCCAAAAGAATAAGATTTCAAGGAAAAAAGCTAGTGACCCATTATTCTCCTGTCATTTGTGGGGCGGGTGGAATATAGAAACTGACAGTTCAAAACGAGGTGACAGATGTGAGAAAACAATGTGCTGACCATCCTGGGAGGGCACTGCATCGTCACATTACTGTTTCACGTACCTTCAGGTAGTGGTGAACAGCCTCGAGTGAGTGTAGGTGACACACTAACCACTTTGTGTAGATAGTCAGGTCTTCCTGTGTCACTAAGTTAGGTGGATTGTTTTTTCCCATAAGGAAGTTTTCTCGTGCAACAGACAATCTTTCAGCTCTCTGAAGGGCATCGTTGTACTCCTGCATAATGTAGGCAACTTGTTTCTATTTAAGAGAGAGGCAAAGACAGAACTTGGTTATTTGCAAGCCTTATTCTCTGAGGTCAATTGCCTCCAAGCAAAGGGTAATGCTATTTGGGGGCCAAATAAGGGGCTCTTGGAATATCAAAATTCTTCCACATTCTGAATTTGACTGACAAGTAGTCACATTCTTAGGACTTTGAAGGAAAGAGACTCCAGCAAAGGTCAGTGCATGAGGATGTTTGCTAACTGCAGTTGGCTTCTCAGCTTTTTACCTACAGCAGAGGAGACCAAGTCTATGAAGGAAAGTGCATTTTCTGTCATATAAATCTTCCTTCAAATCTTATTCTTAAAAATAGGTATCATTATCTTCTGCCACAGTCAGAATAGGCAAGTAGGTACATGCATTAGTTCCTTTCCCATCTTCAGCTGTGACTTAAAAAAAATTGACAAGTTACACTGTTGATGAGAATATAAATTGGTATGGAAAACAGTATAGAGATTCCTCTAAAAAATTTAAAATAGAACTGCCATATGATCCAGCAATCCCACTTCTGGGTACATATCTGAAGGAAACAAAATCAGTATCTTGAAGAGATGTCTGTATTCTGTCTTTATTGCAGCATTATTCACAAAAGCCAAGATATGAAAACAACCTAAGAGTCTGTTGATTGATGAATGGATAAAGAATATGTGGTACATATATATTACCACATTATCATGGGATATTAGTCAGCCGTGAGAAAGAAGGAAATTCTAATATTTGCAACAACATGGATGAAGCTAGAAGACTATGCTAAGTGAGATAAGCTAGACAGAGGAAGACAAATACTGTATGGTCTCACTTCTATGTGAAATCTAAAGAAAAAGAAAAGTCGAACTCATAGAAGCAGAGAGTAGAACAGTGGTTACCAGGAGTTGCGTGGTGGGGTGGGAGAAATGTGGAGATGTTGGCCAAAGGGCACGAATTTGCAGTTATATAGGATGAAGAAGTCTAGAGTTATAATGTACAGGCATGATGACTATACTTAATAATAGAGTATTGACAAGCTTATGGACCATTTGCTTTCATTATGACAAATAGTACAGGTTCTACTCATAGGCTTCCTACCTTGTAAAGAGGATAAAGTTGCTCCATGATCTTACTGTGCTGGCAAAACCTCTTCCACCTAAGCATGTGTAAATATTTACTCTGGGCCAGCTGAGTAATTCTCTCTGTATAATACTTTAACAATGAGAATAAAAATGAACACTTAGTATGCAATTATAACAGGAAGACTGAATTAAGTCTCAAGAATACTAACAATAGGAAACTCTGGTTGTTTTGGAAAGAATGATTTTTTCTATATGAAGATCATAAAATTAGGAAATCTGGATCATGATTCCATTTGAATTTAAATAAAGCAAGTAGGCATTTCTAAATCTATATGATCCATTGCCAATCCAACAGATTGTAGTTTCATTTATCAGTTAGTGAACAATTTTCGCAGTGACAAAAAACCCTGTAAAATTGTCTAAAGTTGAGCTTAAAATTTCTTAAAAACTGAAGTTATGAGTCTAAAATACAAAACACTTTACAGGTAAATTATAGCTTTTAACTTTAAATTTTATTTATACTTCAGAGTAGTTAAATAAGCCAACTCTTTTAAAATATTTTATTTCTGATAATAAAAATAATATTGGCTATGATGGAATAAGTAGGACCAGACTTACCCTTCCATCATAAACAACTAGAAAATAGGACAAAATACAGGAGACAACTGTTTTCTGACATGGGACAACAGACAATGCAGGACTGTGGTCCTTGAGAAAAAGGAAACAAATGAAATGAGCCCAACAATCACTTTGGTTTTCTGCCTAAAGAAGGCGGTTTCTGAACCATGGAGTAGGAAAGGGAATCCTAAGCAGAGCCCAATGGTCTCTCTGAATTAAGGAGAGAGAAATTAAAGTTTGAGAAGTCGAATAAACTGAAGTTTGCAGGGCAGAGTATTGGAGAGGAGGAAGTTATATAGACAAGGGGCTCCAGAAACCTGCAGAGAGACGCCTTTGAGTTCATTGCTGATTATTACCCCATACATACAGAGGGTGAAACTCCATGAGGCTGTGCAAAGAACACTGACTAGGAATTGTAAACTGAACAGTTCTCAGAGTTCATACGGGGCTAGGAGATGTTCAATTTCCAGTCAGACAGAATGAAGAGTCCTCAGTGAACACATGGGGCATTCACTGGAGATGTCACAATTTAGTAATAAGGATAAACTATCTCTAGAGTAAAGGTTACTCAAAACCTGCTCTAACAAAGCTTAAAACCAAGCCTTGAACGTATGAAGCTGATCTACAACTTATTTGCCTGCCAGAATAAAGTCCAACACTCTTCAAGGGAGTACAAACGAAATCATCATTCAATAATGTAAAATTGCAATGCCCAGTGTCAAAAGAAATTGCTAGACAGGCAAAGAAGCAGGAAAATATGACCCATAAACAGGAGAAAATTAATGAAGAGAAACAGACCCAGAAATGGCATCAGCGATGAAAATAGCAAAAAAGGACTTTAAAAAAGCATTATTAATATGCTCAGCATGTTCAAGGATTGAAAGAAAAAATGTGAACATAATAAGGAGAGAAATGAAAAACATCAAAAATACTCAAATAGAACTTGTAGAAATGAAAACTACAATATATGAAATAAAAATTTCATTGGATGGGACGAACAGCAGATTAGATAGTGCAGAAGAAAACATTAGTGAACTTGAAGATATCGTAATAGAAACTATATAAAATGAAGTACTGAGAAGAAAAAGACTGAAAAAAATTAATACAGCCTCAGTGACTTATGGAACACTATGAAGTGATTTAACACATGTGTAATTGGAGTCTCAGAAGGAGCGATGGACATAGAAAACATATCTGAAGAAATAATGGTGGGGCCAGCCTGGTGGCGCAGCAGTTAAGTTCACATGTTCCGCTTCGGTGGCCTGAGGTTCGCCGGTTCAGATCCCGGGTGTGGACATGGCACTGCTTGGCAAGCTATGCTGTGGTAGGCATCCCATGTATAAAGCAGAGGAAGATGGGCACAGATGTTAGCTGAGGGCCAGACTTCCTCAGCAAAAAGAAGAGGATTGACGGGAGATGTTAGCTCAGGGCTAATCTTTCTCAAAAAAAAAAAGAAAGAAAGAAAGAATGGTTGAAATTTTGTAAAAAATTGATGAAAATAATAAAATCACAATCCAAGAAGTTCCATCAACTCCAAGCAAGAAAAACACAAAGAAAACCTCATCATGGAACGTCACAATCAAATTGCTTCAAACCTTTGAGAGACAATCTTAAAAGCCACCAAAGAACAAAAGGACACATTGTGTTGGGAAATGGAAGCCAGAAGACAATGGAGCAACATTTTTAAAGTGATAAATGAGAAAAACTATCAACCTAGAATTCTATATTGAACAAAAATACCTTTCTAAAATGAAGGCAAATAAAGACTTTTTTCATAAAAACAAAGACTGAGAGAATTTGTCCCTGGCAGATCTGCACCACAAGAAATGTTAAAGTTCTTTAGGCAGAAGATAAATGATATCATATGGACATCGACTCTGCCAAGGTTTCTCAACCCCAGCACTGACATTGGTGGTGGGGGCTGTCCTGTGCGTTGGAGGATGCTTAGCAGCATTCCTGGCCTCTACTCGCTATATTACAGTGGCAACCTACTCCCATCCCCAAATTGTGACAACCAAACATGTCTCCAGACATTGCCAAATGTCCCCCATCTCCACCCTCCCCTTCTCTGCCATGAGAACCACTGATAATATATAAAAGAAAGAAGAGTGCCGGAAATGATAGTGAAAGAGAATCCTGGGTGAAGGTAATGACAAAAGTTTGACTTGCAAATAGAATCTCAATATCTTTTGTTTCTTTGTGATTCATTTATTAGTAATTACCGACTAGTTGCTAATGAACTAATTTGTGTGCATAGCGAGGATATAACTTATAACACCAGAGCAAAGAACAAAGAATTTTAAAAACCAAAACAATATATGCTTATTATAAAAAATTTAGAAAATCTATAAAAGTAAAAAGAGGAAATTCATTATCCTGCTATCCAAAGACTGATTGCTAACATTTTGGTCTATGTGACTCTTCTATGCATTACATGGCCATTATTATGATACCTACACACACACATATACACACTGGTTTTTGTTAACCGATGTTACACAAGAACATAATAATTCCTTATTCTAAAAAGTGTTTAATGGCAGAAGAAGATTCTATCAAGTATTACAGCATTTTTCTTAACTCCTTCTCCTATTGTTAGACATTTAGGCAATTTCATTTTTTTCACTTTTATTATAATGCACAATAATAATCTTTATGGAAAATCTTTTTTCCTCGTGTCGTGAGTTATTTTCTTGAAATTTCCAGAAATATCTCCCCAAGGTCAGCCAACAGCTTTTTAAGGACTGAGACAATCTTAGTCAATGTTGTATTGCCTCATAATACCAGCATAGGGACTAATTAGTAGAAACTTGGTCAATCGTTTAGCAACTGTAACCAAGCTGAACTTAAGTAGGGCATGGGTCTCTAACAAAGAAGAGTGTTTACACTAAACAAGTTCTGCAAACCACACATGTAGAGAAAATCCTACCAGAGGATATACCACAAAGCCAGCTTTGTTCATACATTTCTACTAAATTCCAGATCTGTCTTTCAAATTGCTTTTGCAATTTTTGACTCTTACCTGCAACAAAATCAAAGGTAAATTTTCAGCAGTGTACTCTCTTCTCAGGCAGCTCTCTAGCTCCCTCTGCAGGACATCTGCTTGAACAACAAGGGGCTTTGACTCGGCCACCTGAACCCCAGGCAACAGAGCAGGCAAGCAAAGGGGAAATAAGAGAATAAAATTACCAGTGTTTATGACAAAAACCGACATACGATTTCCTGACAGTTTTTACACAACACATTATGCTGTTATACCTAGGTTTCCAAATAACGATTTTTAAAGTCACAAATCAAGGATCTGTAAAGTTTAAAACATCATAAAAATCAGATCTCTCTGAAGAAGTAGTGACCTGCTCTGCTCCAGCAGTCAGCTGAGTACTGGGTTAGTTTGTTTTCATAACTATTGTCAATAACATCAACTGTTTGTTTGCAAGAATAAACTTTCCTGCTAAGAGTTTCCAACAAGTCAGCAAAATCTAATTTATTGTTGTATTGGAATTACCCACTCTCTTGCTCACCTGGAGAGTTCTCTTTAGAGCCAGTTCCCTCTCTCTTCTAAAGTAAGAGACGTCCTTTGGTATTTGAACAGAGCTGCAGAAAGGTATATGCAATAGAAGCTGTAATTATAGAAGCTGAAATACATCAGATTATAGATAGGCTCCGAGTCCTCCATAACTCTGCAACCGCTCATTTCTAAATAAGTATATCATACTATACTGGATTGCTGGGGGCTAGTAAAGGCCACATGCTTTCGTCTTAGTTGGAATCTCTCTTGTGTACACCTCATGTTTGCTAAACCTTTCCCTGGGCCAATTTTCCTTTCCTCCTCCCCACACAGTCATAGTCTTTCCGTCTATGCCTCTCTGTTTCTGACTCCAGAGTACAGGGAGAGACACAATGGTGAGGATTTTTCTTTCCCCTACCTGTGTTCCCTCCAGGAACCTCATTTTTAACAACTACTGTGCTCATCAGATCTCTATCTTACCCTAGTTGACCATGCAACCAGTATCTTTTAATTTAAACAAAATATTTTGATTTTTTGGTTCTTGCTCAATTATATGGGGGTGAAAATGACCCTTAAATATCAAACATGAAATACTTTGGAAATTATTTTAACCACTATTTCTGCATCAGAATAATTATTTATCTCTAGGAAAAACAGCAGAAGTGCCTGCTTCAGCAGCCTCGTGGACAGCTGTCCAAGCTCAGTCAAGAGGAAGCTATTTGCATCATGGGCTCTGACACCAGGAGGCACAAGCGGCCCTGCTGTGGGGCCCAGTGAGAGGGTGGGACCCTGGGTCAGGAAGAGGGGAGCTCTCCCCATGTGGTGTAAGATACACCCCAAGTCTTGGCAGCTTTGGGAACATCAGGGCACAGCAACCCTGGTGCAGACGTCACTTTCTTAAGAAGGGACTTTGCAAACGTTAGCAAGGTAGGCACAGCAGGTAATTCTGGAACACATGTGAGAAACTACCTCGAGGTTTGAGGGGGATTGGAGGCAGCAAACTTTAGGTTAATGTTGTTCATATGACCCTATCGGTCTCCATGGATAAGTTTTAAGGGAAGGTGAAGTAGAGCATTAGTTTGTATGCTTGCCAGCAGCTCCCCCAGTGGAGGCAGTGGTCCTGTGAAAAAAGCACCAGGCTGACAGTCAGGAGGTCCCTCAGCCACGTGAACATAAGCAATCCATTGAGCCATTTGTGTTGAATTCCCAATTGAAGTTGGAGAAAATGCCTCGCTTATCTCCTCACATCTTGGCTTTGGTGGAAAAAATGAGGCAATCTCTGAAAGGGCCTTGAGAGTAAAAGCATTAATAAATCAAAAGTATACTTTCTGTGATGACTAGGTACCCGAATCCTGGCTGCAGCCTCATAGAGGTAGAGAACCAGTAACCAACTAGAAAGGGGACAAGCTACTAACCAGGCAATTGGGAAACAGAAGAAATGCATCCCTTGCCTGCCCTCTTGTCTTCTAATTCTTTGGCATGCTGGGAAACTGGGAGGGTCCTGGCCTTAGAGCCCCAGCCCTCTCTTACTCAGATCATGTCTTTCCTGTCAGTTAACCTCAAAGTGTCTGTGAATGACCTAAAAGAGATTGGTGAATGTAAGTGGTGTGTACATCAAGCCACAAAAAAGGAGATTCACTCATTTGTTTGTCAACATTATTCATACAGCATACATTCATTCATTTATTCATTCAGCAAGTGTCTATGAAACACTTAACAACTACAAAGACCTGGGCTTATGGGGGTCAAATGACTAAGACCCAGTCATCCTCCAGATCTCAATAGATTCTTCAGTCTAGCGGGGAATGAGAATGCCAAGGTGATTACCAGGAGAGGACATTTTCCATTTTCCTTGGACTCCAGAACCTGGCAAGCAGAAGGCGCTCAATAAGTATTTGTTGGAGTAATAGATTCTTCTAGGTGCAGTGTTTAGTGGTTTGGGGGAGTAGAAAAATATAGGTATCCAGAGATTTCCCATCACTCTGTCCTAAAAGGGACTTCAGAAAGCCTTTCTTATCGCAATGTATGATGCCACTTGCCTGATGCGCTGATGTTTAAGTTGTAACAGTATCAACTCTTGATCTTTGCATGGTATTTCCTAATTTTCAAAGTGCTTTAACATGCATTATCTCAATTAATCTTTATAAGGTAGTCAAGATACATATTTTTAATCTCTTTTCAAATAAAGAAATGAAAGTTGAGAGAAATTATGACTTGCAAGATTCCATTATCCTTTCACTTTATCACACAATCCTTGCTTCATCACACAATCTTTGATTTGCTTCATACAGTCAAGGGCTTTAAACACCAAATTATAAAACACAGTGACCACTGGTTCTACAAAATTGTCTTTGGCGCAAGGTACTAACGCACATATTTCCTGCTGCTTCTCCTGATCTTCCATCCCCAGCCCCCACCGTGCACACTGTGTTTACTCAGCTACACAACCTAACAGGGTTCTTAAAACTGTTCCTCTTGATCAATTGTGGCAGTAACAGAAACAGAGGGATATGAAGGTCCTGGGTCCATAGACTTGACAGTTAAGGGCTGATCTGGCTACCCCGTTTCTCTAAAGGAATTTGATTGCTATCGTTGGCAGCATTTACCTACAGAATAGCTCCTAGCAGAACATCGTCTTGCAGAATTCATCAGCAGGTATCTAATATTATTTCACTTTTGAAATTTCTCATCAAAATCAAGGTCAAATTCAGGGCGGCCTGGTGGCGCAGCAGTTAAGTTCGCACGTTCCGCTTCTGGCAGCCGGCCCGGGGTTTGCCAGTTTGGATCCCGGGTGCAGACACGGCACCACTTGGCAAGCCATGCTGTGGTAGGCGTCCCACATATAAAGTAGAGGAAGATGGGCACGGATCTTAGCTCAGGGCCAGTCTTCCTCAGCAAAAAGAGGAGGATTGGCAGCAGATGTTAGCGCAGGGCTAATCTTCCTCAATAAATAAATAAACAAATAAATAAATAAAATTTTTAAAAATCAAGGTCAAATTCAATTAAAATACTATTGGAGGCAATGAGAACTCTTTTCACTGATTATGATTTTTATACATAATAGCTTCCGAAACTTTAAGACAATGGTATTTGTGAAATGCAAGAGCACTTTTCCATTTTCTTTGGCAGGACATTGCCCCTAAATGCCTTGACAATTCTAGAATATAGGAAAACCTAGGGACAGCAGTCAAGTCTGAGCTTGAGATAATGCCAATCGTCCTAATAAAAAGAAAGAGGGTGGATTGATGGAGATTATGGGGTGAGAGTGAGGGTTAAAAGCCCTGAAGACTCTGCCTTCTCACAGCCACCATTTACCTATAAGCTCGATGAGCTGTTCCCTGAAGAACCTCCTTTTCTTCTATCTCAGACTTCAGTTCAGTCAATCGCACAGCCAGTTCTTTCTCCAACAGCTGGACCCTTTCCGTGGAAGTGATCTTATAAATTTCATCCATGGTTTGTGTTTACTGTTTCTCTGTATCCTTGAAAAAGAAGAGCACAAAGCTTGTGGCTGATCCGTTGGTGACTATTACCCAGCGTATGAGACTTTGTCTATCTTTGTCCAAGAAATCATGTCAACTTTGTGGAAATGCATGCTTTTGCAATGTGAAGAAATAGCCAGACTAGACTGTTGTTGCTTGATGATTTAATTACCATTTAGTAAACAGTAGAGAAAACAAAGCTTAGAATCTCCACTGACCATATTTTTATTCAGCGCAGTTCACCTTCAGCAATGTCTCTGCTCCAGCTTTGACCGTGGGGGTTTATTAAATGGGAATGCATCCCCCTCGCCCAACACCTATAGTTTTCCTAAAGGCTACCGGGGATTACACACCAAATGTTATGAATGGCAGCTATTGTTGACATCTAGTATTGCTTCAACAGGAACAAACAATAGGTGTGTACAGGATCCCTCTACGTGACTAAGGATTTCTCCAGAAACCTTTCTGAAGGCATGAGCTTCTGACCAGGCTGGAGATGCTGTGGGTGGAGAGCCATCTAACCTGATCCTATCCATGCACTTTCGGCTTTGGAAGAAAATCATACTTATGCACTTGAACGTGTTTTCTTAATTTTGAACACATATTTACCGTACTGCTTTTACCATTAAATAAAATAGTTGATAACCCTCCCCCATCCCACCCAGTTCACAGCCTGTCAAAAAATTCAACACAATTGTTTCCTAAGTACTTACTGTCAATATTCTAATTAACAACACAGATTAACTGCATGACCCAGAATGGAACCCATGAATTTCAGGAGATTCAGTAGATGATGTGTGTCCTGATGATGCTACTGCTGCCCTTACCCGTCCTGGACAAGTAGGGGTGCAGTCACTCTTAGGCCGCATTAAAGAGGTTTAAAATATTTAAACCTTCCTTTTTTTTTCCTTTGATATTTCTAAGATTTTCATATTTTCCTTTCATTTTCTCAAGTTAATCCGCTGCCATCTCAACAAATAATTAAGCTGCAGAGATGCTTTGTGTGGAGGCTTCCTCTGGGAGACTATTTATTCTTTTTATAAATATTAAAAATGGAAATGAGCACCCATGTTCGGTCTAGGTTGCAAACGTGCGGAGTAATAAATCTGTCATGTTTGGCACACTGCTGGAGCTCAATAACACGCACTGTTGTTGTTCTTAGCAAAAGTAAAATGTTGTTATGAAAAATATTTGCCACTTGGCAGTGTCCTTTCAACTTAGGCAAACAGTTAAACAGCTGCCTTAACAGCTGCTTTCCAACTGGCAGCCAAGAGCAGCAGCAACATAAATTGGCTGATTCTTTTCCGAAGGGATGGACGTTCTGCCTTCATTTCCTGGTTAGTTTCAACACTTCACAGTTCAGAAATGAGAACATTTAATCCTGCACCATTTAGCTTGCTACAGTCAAGTACAGTATTCACAAAATTAGCATAAGGAGGGGTCAGTTTTTGACAACTGTCCATGAAATGGATCCAACCCAGAGGAATCCATGCCTGCGGAGCACACATGTCTAGCGTTAAAGAGACAAACGGCTATTTATTTTGGGAGAGAGGATAGGGTGGGCTTCATTCATTGAGCATCTACTCTGTGACAGGCAGGCATCGGGTCCTCATTTAAAGTCCCAGAAAAGAGATTCTCGAGAATTGCTTCAATAGTGTTTTTTTTAAAAAAAGTACATTTAATTAACTATTGATGGCAAACATCTTTTATTATGTGTTTAAAAAGTGGTAAAATCTAAGCTCTGTGAGAAAGATTAAGATTAGTTTGAGCAGAGTTTGAGGGTGTTCAATGGGTGGTTAAAGCAGGCTTCAGTGGGGTTAAAGCAGGCATGTTTAGAAAAGAAACATTGTGTAACTTTAGACTGTGCTAGAAAAATGTATAATGCATGTCAAAAACTTCAAAGTTATTACTAAAAGAATAGAAATGCAACCTAGAGCTTCCCAAACAAGTGGGGTGGGAGGTAGGACTAGGTCTTTTAAATCCAAAAGAAGGCAGGAAAAGAGAAAAAACAAGGAGAACAAAAAGAAGTAAGTTCAAAAATGGCAGGAATTATAATAAATGCAAACGGACTGAGCCCATACAGCAAAACAAATGAATCAGCACAGCTTTGAGCATTTTAAAAGCCCCTTAAATTTGGTAATGTGATGTGTACCAAAATAAAACAATGATTTTTATTCTAGCAAATACCAGAATTTAAACAGATAAGCAAGCTGGCCCCACATCACCACATTGTGGGGCAATTCGATCTTCTTCATGAAGAGTTGCACAGATAGATACTCTGTAATTTCCCTGGGTAAACATTTTGATGCTTCGTCATCTTTGATCATCAAAATGTTCTTTCTGTTTGCAAATGAGATTTCTCCTATTTTACATTACACGCCATCTTCTGGATCAGTAGGGTAAGGTTAAGCTGTTTTAACAAGAAGACAGTCATCAATGGCTTAAAGAACAAAATTGTTTAAGTGTGTTTAATGTAACAGTGCTGATGTGGATGTTCCAGGGGAATGAAGCAGCTCTGTTCCTCGCAGGCATTCAAGGACCCAGGTTCCTTCCAAGTGAGCTTCACCATACCCTAGGCATTGTTCAGACAGACGCATTAGGGTTCTCTTCAGTGTGGCTATAGATCGTGACTTTTGGTTGGGTGAGGAGATACAGAAGATAGACACATTTGATGGCCTGAATGGAATAACCTGCTTCTACTTCTTGTTTACTGAGAGTCCGGTTTTTTTCTTGAATGGATATTGAACTGTGTCAAATGCTTTTTCTACATCTATTGAGATAATCATGTAGTTTACCTCATTTGTTTGTTAATGTGGTGAATTTCACAGATTTTTGATTGTTAATCCAAAACTGCTTTCTTGGAATAAACCCCACTTAGGTATGATTTTTTATCTTTTTTTAAAGAAAAGTGGGCTCGATTTGCATTTATGTTCATAAGAGAAAATGGCCTGTCATTTTCTTACAGTGCTCCTGTCAAGTTTTGGTATCAAGATTATAATGCCCCCTGAAAAACAGTTGTTAAGTGTTCCTTTCTACTCTATTTTCTGAAAAAGTTTAGGATTGGTATTGTTTCTCCCTTAAATGTTTGGAATAATTCACTTAAGAAATATCTCAGCCTGAATTTTTCTTTATGGGAGAGTTTTAAAATTACATTCAATTATATTGAATCTGTAATTTATATTTATTTTTATATATTTATAAATATTTATAAATTTATATTTATATTTCTATAAATAGAAAATAATTCATATTTTCTATTTATTCTTGTGTTCATTTTAATAATTCTTTTTCCTGAGGAAGATTTGCATTGAACTAACATCTGTTGCCAATTTTCTTCTTTTTGCTAAGGAAGATTTGTCCTGAGCTAATATCTGTTGTGAATCTTCCTCTTTTTGTATGTGAGCCACCACCAGAGCATGGCCATTGATGAGTGGTGTAGGTCCATGCCCAGGAACCGAACCCAGGCTGCCAAAGTGGAGCACACTGAACTTAACCACTGGGCCACCAGGGCTGGCCCTTAATAAATTTTTTTAAAAGGACATTTCATCTAAGTAGACAATTTTTTTGGTATAAGGTAATTCATAACATCCTTTTACATTTTTAACAGCTTTGTTGAGATGTAATTAACACACCATACAATTAACTCACTGAAAGTATACAATTCAACGATTTTTAATATTCACAGTTGTGCAAGAATCACCACAATCCATTTTAGAACATTTTCATCACCTGAAAAAAGAAAAAGAAAAAGAAAGCCCATATCCCTTAGCAGTCACTCCCCAGTTTTCTCTAAGCCATCCCACCCCTAGTAATTGGTAACCACTAATCTACTTTCTATCTCTATAGATTTGCCCATTTTGGAAATTTCATATAAATGAAATCATGCAATATGTGGTCTTCTGTGACTGGCTTCTTTTATTTCCCATGATGTTTTCAAGGTTCATCCATGTTTTGGTATGTATCATTATATCATTCCTTTCTATGGCTGAATGATATTTCATTGTATGTTTATACCACATTTTGTTTAGTGGTTCATCAGTTGATGGAAATTTGGCTTTTTTCCACTTTTTGGCTATCATGAATAATGCTGCTATGAACATTCATGTAAAAGTTTTTGCTAGTCTGTTTTCCAAAGCAGCTGTACCATTTTATATTCCCACCTTCAATGTAAGAGAGTTCCAATTTCCCCACATCCTTGTCAACCTTTGTTATCTGGTCTTCTTTTTTTTTCAGTTTAGCCATCCTTATGGATGTGAAGTGGTATCTCATTCTGGTTTTGATTTGCATTTCCCTAATGGCTAATGATGTTGAGCATCTTCTCATATGCTTACTGGTAATTTGTATATCTTCCTTGTAGAAATGTCTGTTCTCCATTGTTTGCCCATTTTCTAATTGAGTTTTTAATTTTTTTATTGATGAGATGTGAGTTCTTTATATATTCTAGATATATTCCCTTATCAGATACATGATTTGCAAATATTTTCTCTAATTCTCTGTGTCACCTTTTCACTTTGTTGAAGTTATTTGAAGCCTTTTATCTTTTTGATGTCTATAGGATGTGTAGTGCTGTCTCCTTTTACATTCCTGATATTGATAATTTGCTCTTCTCCTTCCAGATCTTCTGAGATGGATGTTTACATCAATAATTTTTAACCTCTCTTCTAATGTTTGCATTTAAAGCTATAAATTTCTTTCTAAGCATTGTTTTAGCTGCATTACCATTTTGGATATTATGTTTTATTTCTCACTTAAATATTTTCTAATTTGCATTGTGATTTCTTCTTTGACCTGTAAGTTATTTAGAAATGGTTCTGTTTTTCTGTTATTAATTTCTAGTGTGATTCCACTGTGGCCTGAGAATGTACTCTGCATGATTTCAATTTGTTTTAATGTTTTTTGTTTTTTTTTAAAGATTGGCACCTGAGCTAACATCTGTTGCCAATCTTCTTTTTTCTTCTTCTTCTCCCCAAAGCCCCCACCCCACCAGTACATGGTTGTATATCCTAGTTGCAGGTCCTTCTAGTTGTGCTATGTGGGACGCCACCTCAGCATGGCCTAATGAGTGGTGCTAGATCTGCGCCCAGGATCCGAACCAGCGAAACACAGGGCTGCCAAAGCGGAGAGTGCGAACTCAACCACTTGGCCACGGGGCCAGCCCCTTGTGAAAATATTTTAAGCTTGCTTTATGGTCCAACATGGTCTATTTTGGTAAATGTTCCATAAACACTTGAAAAGAATACATATTCTGTTGTTGGGAATACTGTTCTATATGGGTCGATTAGATCAAGTTGGTTCATAACGTTGTTCAAAGCTTTTATATCTTTACTGATTCTTTTGTCTGATTTTTATGAGATATTGAGATAGGTATATTAAAATCTTTGACAATGATTATGGATTTGTCTATTTCTCCTCTTAATTCTGACATTTTAGTTTTATATATTTGAAGCTGTATTATTGGCTGCATACAAACAGGATTGTAAGTTTTTTCATTGAATTGAACCTTTCATCATTATGACGTGTCCCTCTTCATCTCTAGTAATACTTCTTAAAGTCAAATTTTTGTATTAGTAATACAGTCATGCAAGCTTTTTTTTTTTTTTTTTGCTGAGGAAGATTTTCCCTGAGCTAACATCCATGCTAATCTTCCTCTATTTTGTATGTGGGTCACTGCCACAACCTGGCTGCCGACAAGTGGTGTAGGTCCACACTGGGGAACTGACCCCAGGCTGCCAAAGTGGAGCATGCTGAACTTAACCACCAGGCCATGGGGCTGGCCCCAAGCTTTTTTATTTTGAGGATTAGAGTTTATATGGTGTATCTTTTTAATCCTTTTAAATTATCTGTGTCTTTTTTGTCTCTTGAGTCCAGTCTGAGAATCTTTGTCTTTTAATTGGGGCATTCAGTTCATTTACATTTAATGTGATTACTGTTATAGTTGGGTTTAAATGCACAATCTTACTACATATTTTATTCATTTTATTTATTTTCCTATTTGTGCCATCTATTCTTTGTTTCTTTATTCCTCCTCTCCTTCATTACTTTGGATTAATCAAGTATTTTTATTATTCTGTTTTACCTCTTCTATTAGGTATTTAATTATACCTGTTTGTTTTCTTTTGGTAGTTCTCTAGAGTAGTGGTTCTCAACTTTAGTGTGCATCAGAATCACATAGAGGACTTGCTCAAACATAGGTTTCTTGGCCCAACCTCCAAAGGTGCTGACTTAGTAGGTCTGGAGGAGGCTGGAGAATTTTTGCTTCTAACAAATTCCCAGATGATGCTTATGCTGCTAGTCAAAGGACCACACTTTGATAAGCACTCCTCTAGATTACAATAAGCGTCTTTGACTTATTACAGCCTACCTTAAACTAGTATTTTTTTAACGACTGTCCAAAGAATAAAAACCTTACAATGATTAAAGTCCACTTCCCTCCTTCCTACAACTCATGCAACTGATTTTTACTGTACTTCTTCATATAAACTCCACAATACATTTTATTTTTTCTGCTTTGAAAGTCAACTAAAGGTTTTTACCCACATATTTATCTTTTCTGCTGCTCTTCTTTCCTGAAGAGCCATGCTTCCAGTTGGGTTCATTTTCGTTTAGCCTGAAAAACTTCCTTTAGTATTTTTTATAGTGAGGGTCTGCTGCTGATGAATTCTCTCAGCTTTTATTTGTCTGAATAAGTCTTTAGTTTACTAGGATTTCTAAAGGATATTTTAATCAGGTATAAAATTGACAGTTTTTTTTCTTTCAGCACTTTAAATGTCTTTTAATTGTCTTTTGGCTTCCACAATTTCAGTCAGAAAATCAGTCATCTGTCTTCCTGTTGCTTTTTTAGAAAGTGATGTCTTGTTTTCTCTTGCTGCTTTTAAGATTTTATCTCTGTTTTTCAGCAGTTCAGCTATGATATACTTTTGGTTTCCTTTGTATATATCCTTGCTGTGTATTGGGGTTCACTGAGCTTCCTCAATGTTTGGGCTGATGTCTGTCATCAATTTTGGGAATATCTTGACTTTTTATCATTTCAAATATGGCATCTGACCCATACTCTTTCATTTTTATCGTTCTGTGACTCTAATTAAACGTATGTTTGATTGCTTGACTGTATTCCACATGTGTCTTATACTTGGTTTTATTCTTTCCATTCTTTTAGTCTCTGTGCTTCTTTGGATATTTTTCTATTTATCTGTCCCCAAGTCCACTAACTCTACTTTTTGCTCAGTCTAAGATACCGTTAAAACTATCCAATGAATTCTCAATTTTAGCTATTGTATTTTTAAACTCTATAACGCATATTTTATTATTTTTATAGATTCCATTTCTGGCAAAATTATTCACCATTTTGTCCATCTTTTTCTCTGCTTCCTTGCACATATATATGATAATTATTTTAAAGTCCTTGTCTGCTAATTTCAACATCTGGACCATCTATGGGTCTGTTTTCACTATGTGTGTTTTGTCTTATCCCTCACATTTCCCTGCCCATTCTCGAGTCTTATAATTTATCATATGCTATATTTGGTATAAAAAAGAACCAACGGGACTGGTAATGATGTTATTTTCCTTCTTAAATTTTCTCCCTTTCTTCTGTGGGATACATAACTTGAAGGACTGATCACCTCAATCCCATCAGGAATTGACTCGATTAGGGCTGAACTCTGGTTTTAGCTAGACTCTCTACCTCTTCTTTGTCCTTTTTCCTCAGGTGTGGCCCACTTGGACTTTTGATTGATAGCTTTCAGCCCTTAAACACTATATGAGATTCAGTTCTGCCCTGTAGAGGTTTTAATTTAGCTCATTAGCCTCCTGCCTCATGCAGCTCCAAAATCTGGAAAAATGTCTTGAGAAGGAAATTGGCCAGGTGTTTCATGCTGGTTTCCTGTCTCTGGTGGGATTTTGTATGCTGAGCACTGTGCACAGACTTTACTCTGCCTTTGCAATCCAGCTTCTTTCTTGGGTATGGCCTTCTGAGGCTTTTGATTGACAGCTGAGCTTTTCTCTTTCTTCTCATCCCTGAAATTCTGTCCTTCGAAGGTTTTGAGCTTAATCTCCCATCACCAAGTTCAATATCTGGCAAAAACTTGAGAGAAAGATCTGTCATCTGTTTGATGCAGTCCCTCTCTCGAGCAGTAATTCATCTCCTAAGCACCACAAGACTGCTGGTTTTATTGTGCCTTTCTGGACCAGTTCTCTAGTCTCTCTTATACTCCAGCATTCAGCAAATATCCAGTGGTATAGTCCAGACTTCAAATCTGTCATGCCTGCATCCACAACCTTCAAAAACTCATCTGCTTCTCTTTGTCCCTGTAGAGTCCCTATGCCAAAAACAGAGTCACTGTGACCAGAATTGGCAAATGCTCTAAGGAATAAAACAGCCAGGATTGTCAACTCACCCAGCAGGGCTCTTCCCTTTCTGGAATTTTTTTTCTTCTAGTCTTTGTTGTGTTTATAACTTTTCAGTGACTTTAAACATATGACTTTGTAATTTATCTGTTTTAGTGGGAGCATCACCTTTCTATTAAATCTTGCCTGAAGTAAAAGTCTTGATACTTACTTGAGAAGTACTACATACAATGTACTCTGATATTTTCCACTCTCTTTCATTAAAAACAAATTCCTGGTCACAACCCACTCTTAATCAATGTCAGGATCCACTATGAATCACAACCCACATTTTGAGAAAAACTGGTCTCATAGATCTTTGGGAAAAACCAAGGTGTTTGGCTGTTTGGAAAAGGCTTATCTAAGGGATATGGATTATATGAAACTCAATCCTTTTAGTATCATACAAATTCTTTTTTGTTTGTTTTTATTGAAGAAGATTAGCCCTGAGCTAACTCCTGCCAATCCTCCTCTTTTTTTTTTTTTTTTTCTGAGGAAGACTGGCCCTGAGCTAACATCCATGCCTATCCTCCTCTACTTTATATGTGGGACGCCTACCACAGCATGGTGTGCCAAGCCGTTCCATGTCCACACATGGGATCCAAACCAGCAAACCCCAGCCACTGAAGCGGAACGTGCTCACTTAACCGCTGCGTCACCGGGCCGGCCCCAAAGTATTATACAAATTCTTGAAGTGTGGAATTCTGCCTCTATTCTTCCTTGAGGTCTGACAAAGTCAGCTTTTGCATCCAATTTAACTTCTCACTGAGATGAGTTGGCAAATTTAATTTTATTCTACCCCTTCTCTCCAGTCTTCTTTGTCACACAAAATGAAATTTTCATGATTTGTCTTAGTCAGTCGTATTATAACCCCATAAATTCTAAGTTTCTATTATTTTGTCCACAAAGATATGACAATTTCTTTCAAGAAAAAATAAAAAATATCCCTGTTCTCCAAATTACCTCCCTCAAACTTTGGTTTTTCCTCCTGGATTGGTATGTCTTTCACCATAAGTAATAATAAACTACCTCAGTATTTGTTCATGGAAGGATTTTTAACTAGCAAGGACCAAAAGCAGCATGTGTGGAAGCAAAACTGACATATTGCTTTGCTGCCGTTATCAGTAAGTGTGTACATCATAATCGGAAAATGAAACAACTTGCACCGTGAGAGAATTAAAACAAGCAAACAAAACCAGAGTCACTGCGCCTAGTTTACTGTCCCAAAAGAATCCTTAAGTTTTATTTATGTCACTGACTCTCTGATAAAAGCTACTTTATCACCAACTTTTGCAATGTCAATAGCTGAAGATTTATGATAAACTTTGTGTCTGAGAAGCATGTGAGAAAATTACTATCTTTTCTACCATGAACAGATTACTTGGTAATTTTTTCCCTCCTCTTTTGTATTTTTCACTTGATGAACCAGTTCTTCTAAAACTTGGAGTTTCTTGCGAACTTTTCTTGGAACTAAACCTTTCTTTTCTAAATGGTTTGTCTCATTATTCCTTTGACCATTCTATCGATCCTATCAAGATTTTACGTATTTATTTCCCAGAGGTGTGTTTCTCACCTGCCAGAGCCAAGTAAACTGCATTGTCCATTAAGAGAAACTCAACCGCCCTTTGAGGTGTATCTTTTTCCAGTCCCAGGGTGAATCTCCTATGGCAATAAGGTTCTAATCTAGTTGATTCTATTTCTTTTCTTACTCTTTAGGTTTGTGTTTCTAGGTTTTCGTTTTCTGATTAAGTCTGGTTTTCATGCTGGTTCTGATTTGTACACACTTATTTCTCCTTTGGTAGCAGCAACATTGAAAATATAGTTTTTAATGGTCTGTTGGTTTTTGTGCGGTAACAAAAAGTTATCTGATTGTATTTTATGTTTGTCTTGAGGATTCTGTTATCTCTTTTCATCTGAGATACATCTTTCCTTTGCCTCTGGGTCTTGAGACAGTGGTTTAGTCAAACTGACAACTGGCTTCTCTCCTAGGTTGGGAAGTTGCTCATATCACTCCCCATAGTACTGATTTATTTTATTGTTGTCTGACCTTTGACAAAAACTCTAAGTTGTTTTTTACGTTGCGTGCCATTCTGAGTTCAAATCAATTAAAAAAGAAATATTCCTGTGCCCACTGGAATGGAGAGCAGACACTGGAGATCTGGAGATGCTACCATTAGCTGATAAATTTTTCATACTTTGATTACATTTGATCCATTTGTGGCTAATGATATAAAACTAAGGTTGTTGGTTCCTTTTGTGTATTTTTAAAAAGCCTTTTTTCCTCTTCAAAAAAGAAGGCATAGCTTTTTACCACGGTCTGTTTACAATTATAAACTTTCTCTGAAGCCAACTTTCACCCTCCCTCAGGACATTATGGGAGATTAATGAGTCAGAAAAGTTGTCATTTGAACACACCATATAGGGATCTCTAATTCCAACAGATTTGCCATCCAAGAAAACAAAATATACACCATGAATAAAATTTTAAATTGTTTTTACGTGGTTTTAGAGAAAAGGGTAGAGACTTTAAAGAAGGTTTTGCTTGGTTTTTATAACCATTCTACAAATGAGCCCGAATTTGTGATGGAATGAGAACAATTACTTTTGGCTTGCCTGGAACTTCATGATGCCTGCAAGAAATCCAAAAAGGTCTAGGTGCATAACTTTTACTCTCTCTCCTTTCAAAAGAAAATAGGAAAGCATAAATACACAAATGAGCCAGGTAAAGACGTGAGAAAGAGCTCAGTGTCCAAAAATAAGGTTTAATAAACCTAAAGTTGTGTCCCCAGCTCAACCCACAATCTGACTGGACAAGTACTATAAAAACAGCATATACACAAAGTGGGAGAATTCCAGCTATAAACTCTCCAGAGTTCCTGTCACAGCTTTCCCAGAAGACTAATATGATTCATCTGGTAAGTGAGGTATATATTTTCTGAGCACCTTTGCCTATTTCTGAAGCAGTGGTCATCAGCCGGGGGTAATCGTGATCCTTTTCTGCCCTGGGGACACTTGGTAATATCTAGAGACATTATTGGTTGTCACAGTTGTGTGTGGGGGGGATGCTGTTGGCACCTAGTGAGTAGAGGCCAGGGATCCTAACCATCCTACAATGCACAGGAGAGCCTTCCCAGACAAAAATTCTCTGCTCAAGGGGCCGGCCATTGGCCGAGTGGTTAAGTTTGTTCACTTTGCTACGCCGGCCCAGGGTTTCACCGGTTTGGATCCTGGGCACGGACATGGCACCGCTCTCAGGCCACGTTGAGGCGGCGTCCCACATGCCACAACTAGAAGGACCTGCAACTAAGATATACAACTATGTACGAGGGGGATTTGGGGAGATAAAGCAGAAAAAAAAAAAGAAGATTGGCAGCAGTTGTTAGTTCAGGTGCCAATCTTAAAAAAAAAAAAAAATCTGCTCAAAATGTCAATAGTGCCGAGGTTGAGAAACCCTGCTCTGATGAAAACTTAACTAGATTATAAAGTCTCTTAAACTTAATTGAACTCCTTTTTTGATTGGCTTATAGAAACTGTTAAACACTTTTATAAATTTAAAATAAGAGAACTCAAGAATTTTTAGAAAAAGAAGAAAATATTGAACTTTCATTGCTTTAAGTCTGCTGGTTCTTAAAGAAAAATTTCTCTTAATGAAGCCTATATGCAGAAGAAAAACAACTTTTAGCTATGAATTTTTAAGTTAATAGCCTTGTTTACAAGTTGACAGGTAACAAAATGCAAATTGATAGCCAAGAGAAAAATATAAAGAAAGCTTTAGTATTTTTAAACAAAATTTGAAGAGCTCTGGAATACTGAGTATGAAAAATAAAAACGTTCAAGTAATTATATTCCTAATCAAGGTGAATCCTTGGACAAATTAGACTAGTTTAATAATGCTGCTTTCAAATAGCTAAGTGTCTCCTTCCTGATTTTGTTACAATGTGAATTTAAATGTAGCATACCATTCTAACCTATGCAAGACTTGAGTTTGTTTTTTCATGGGAAGCTTAACTAGTTAAAACTTTATAGAAATGTTTCTAATTCCTAAACTAATATTAAATTGAGTTAGCCATTTAATTAATAATCTTTGAATATAAATTATAATATCTAAGCAAGTCATTTACAGAGAATGAAATAAATACTAGGTCAACAAACATAATTTGACATACCCTTGGCTTTTATTTTTATGCATTGTAAGTGACCATCAATTAATAGGTTGAAAGGATTTATATGAAAAACGGAGATATGTTGGTATATATGTTTTTTTTTAAAGAAATGTAAAAGAATATTTGTGTGGCTGTCAAGAGGTATTTATGCAAAATAATGAATTTTTATTTTTCTATCATGGGAAAAGATGTCTTAAAGTAAAATTGTCTGGATGTGCCAGAATGTGAAAGAAAATATTAAAAGACAAATTTCAGGGTGTACAACAGGTTCTAGAAGATATGAGGGGAAATGGACTTCATCTTGGTTTATAAAATCTGCAAATAATAAATTTGAAAGAAGCATAAAAATGTATTAACTCATTTTATAAAGTTCTAGATGAATTTATTCATAAGATGGAAAAAGACTTGTGAATTCTAATCTATAAAATATGGATGGCATCCAAAAAGAATAAAAGTAGAATTTGGATTTCCTTTCTGTTGAATTGACTCTGAACAAAAAGCATTTAAAAGGTATTTAGTGCCCAAATAGCAGAGACTTCTTATATGGCCAAAATACTCTTGGAAGTCTAGCATTTTGTGCTTTTGTCATAGCCTTGAACTATTTTTTTTTTTAAAGATTATATTTTTTCCTTTTTCTCCCCAAAGCCCCCCAGTACATAGTTGTATATTCTTCGTTGTGGGTCCTTCTAGTTGTGGCATGTGAGATGCTGCCTCAGCGTGGTTTGATGAGCAGTGCCATGTCCGCGCCCAGGGTTCAAACCAACGAAACACTGGGCCGCCTGCAGCGGAGTGCACGAACGTAACCACTGGGCCATGGGGCCAGCCCTGATAGCCTTGAACTATTTTTTAAAAATTTTTATTTATTTATTTTTTAAGGAAGATTAGCCCTCAGCTAACATCTGCTGCCAATCCTCCTCTTTTTGCTGAGGAAGACTGGCCCTGAACTAACATCTGTGCCCATCTTCCTCTACTTTGAACTATTTTTTTTTTTAACAAAAGTTCCTCATCTTTGAAAAAGTTCCTAATTAATATCATTGCTTGATGCCTAGTTTATTTTAAATATTCCCTGTAACCTTTTTTCTTTAGTCACTTACTCATATCTTTTCTCCTCTGATAACATTTTTGATATTGCATTTCTCAAATTCAGCCCCCAAATTCAGAATAATGAAATGTTACTATGGTCTTCTACATCAAAATTGTTTTTGGGGTCTCCCAAACAGCTGCTAGGCAGCTACAAAGGTTTGTTCATTTATCCTATAAAAGGAGAGATGCTAAAAATAATTAGATATGTTTGGTATACTCTAGACTTTTTATTAGCTCAAAACTACTGTAAAAGTCATCTTGCTTACCATGTCCTCAATATGAAAAGAACTTGCAAATCAGTAAGAGGAGTTTAATCTAAGTTAATTACATTTAAGTAAAATGTATTAATACAATATAAAATAAAGATTTTTTTAGCAATTGTGTGACTTGCAGGTTGGAGAGAAGTATACTCATGTTTATATACAAAGATTGGCACAATAACTATTTTAAAAAATTGATTTTTTAAAGGAATATTTCATTCCTAGGTGATAATCCCAAAATATTTTATGGGATACATTAAAAGAACCTGGAGATTTTTATTTTTCCTCTCAGGGTAATTACTGACTAAATCCTCATAAAATGATTATATGTTATTTTAGAAAAAAAAGGATTCCACTCTCCACTATTCTAGTATTCTTGGCTATTACAATTAATCTGAACCACTGAGACTTGTCATCCACAGTTTCTGCTTTTTCCATAATTATGTTTGCCTAAAGTCCCTAGTATAAGCTACAGACGAGAAAGTCTTCTGGGAGAACCATGAAGAGTGAAAGCCTCAGTAAAGACTTTTACTGTACTCAGAACTGTTGGCTCTACAGGAAGTAGACTCATGGAAACAAACTTTTCAGCATAAGCTGATATCAGCATGATAAACAGATACCTGTCAGATTCCCAAAAGATAGAGTCAGGATTTCTAGGATTCTTTAAATCTAGAAGTAGATGACTCCCTGAAATTGTTTGTTTCACTTCAAAAACAAGAATTACTTACCGGGGACTAAATGAGTTAATTATGGCAAGTGTCCTATTCCTGTTTTTTATTTTTTGAGGAAGATTAGCCCTGAGCTAAGTGCTGCCAATGCTACTCTTTTTGCTGAGGAAGACTGGCCCTGAGCTAACATCCATGCCCATCTTCCTCTACTTTATACGTGGGACGCCCACCACAGCGTGGTGTGCCAAGCAGTGCCATGTCCGCATCCGGATAGGAATCAGCGAACCCCAGGCCGCCGAAGCTGAACATGCACACTTAACCGCTGCGCCACCGGGTGGCCCGGCCAAGTGTCCTATTTCTAATGGATATATAAGAAAAATTCCTTTCTTCTTTATTTAGAACTCTCTATTGGCTATACTTGCATGAACTGCAATGAAACATTTTTTAAATGGTATCGTGTTCCAGCTGACCCTTTAGAATTCAGAAAAAAATTCTATGAAAATTCTTAATACAGCTTTTAAGTAATACATATCAAGAAAACAAAAAAATAATGATTCTGGATAAAATGACAAAAAACACAAAAGTACCCCCCAAAATGGTAAAAATGGTTAAGTATTACACAAAATGCCTTTACTTTTCATAGCCGTGTAGCTATTTTTGCATACGTTCAATAAAAATTTGTTCTCCTTTGTATCAGGTAGTAATTAAAAAATCGCTTTTGTAACCACGGTGATGCCCTAAATCTCATTAAACTAGATATGGCATGCCCATTATTACAACAAAGGTCCAAGCGTCTTGGTCAAGGTGAATTGGCTGGTTCTTGGTCTCTAATCTCAGTATATGAGCTGACAGGAGAAATATCTTACATATTGACAAGAGATTTTCACAGAGTGGGGTACATGGGGTAACTACTCTGATTCAAAACTGATTGGGCTCAAACTAAAAAAAAAGCCTGACTTTGGCCTGTCAAAGATACAGCGTACATCTGCTTTAACCATTAAAGAATGCACTATCTTAAGAACGCATACTCCCCCCTCCTACGCCCTATTGGCAACATCATGGTGGTAACGCCTGTATTAGTACTCCTAAAATAAGTTGCCTTTCCCAACATCAGGGTCATGTTGACCTGCTATATTGCAACTAAATACCTTTTTGCAATTGATGAAAATGTATCCCGCATGTGTTTAATGTACGTTCTTTGTTCTAAAAAGATAGAAGACTGTAAGGAAAACCATGTTTCTCCAGAACTATTTCTTCCTTTCTAGAAAAGGCTTTCCAGTGTTATATTCCTCAGTTTGGTTCAAGTTAAACTCACCTCTCTCTTATCTGTAGAATGGTTACTGGCTATTTTGTGTCTACAATATAGAAGTAGTGTCACATGGCTAGTTTTATTAACCCGATTACAAGAAGGTTTTTGTGCACTAAGCATAACCTTTATCATGCTTATACAATAAAACTGACCAAATAAAACAAAACATGAAAGTAATGACACCGCGTCAGAAAATCACTAAGCAAATTTATGTGGTCAAAGCCATGCCTTAGGAGGAAATTTGGAAGCAAAATTGACACCTTATCCAGATGGGTAAGCAATGCACTTCACTCTCCAGAGTCAGAAAACAAAATAAAACACACTGTGCAGTAAAGGATTAACACAGCATGCCTAGGTTGTGCAAACCTTTCACATTCCAAAGAAAGGTTTGGCTCTTGCTCAGCTCCTAGGAGATAAGGACCTTTAAGCCCTTGGAATATCCTGCCCGATAAGAATATTTTTATTTACCTGGGGGCCTTAGGCCCTGCCAGATAGTCTATGCTAACAATGTGATTTATGATGGGGGCCTTGGGCCATTTGCTATCAGCTTGACCTTTAGAGGGGCTGGAGACTGAAGCTCAGCCACATAGGCAGTCAGTTATGTGACCAGCCCACAGTAAAGAACCTGGATGCCAAGGTTTGGAGGAGCTTCCCTGGTTGGCAATACTCCAAGTATATCATCACACATTGTTGCTAGAATTAAGTGCTGCCTGCATGACTTTATGGAAGAGGACAACTGGGAGCTCACGCCTGCTGCTTCCTGGACTTGACCCTATGTTCCTCTTTCAGTTGCTTATTTAAATCTGTATCTTTTCACTGTAATAAACTATAACCGTGAGTATAACAGCTTTTCTGAATTCTACGTATCCTTTTAGTGAATCACTGAACCCAAAGGTGGTCTTGGGGACCCCTTTAAATAAAGTAACATCAGGCACAAAAGTTGCCCTGCTTGGTTCTTGTTTCCCAAGTAAATGAAACCTTGAGTCTTTCCTGTAAGTTACTCTCTAACAAAAACAACTATATCCCTGATTTTGGCAATGCTGATGTCTGAAGATATGTGATGACTTTTTTGGATATGACAATTATGTGAGAAAACTGCTGTTTTCTACCTTGAATAAAGTAACTGTAAACTTGGTGATGTGGGTAATTTTGTAGGTTGTTTTTTTCCTTTACATATTTGCCAGATTTTTAATTTGATGAGGTTGGCCTTCTAAAGCTTGGACTCCCTGGCAAATCTTCTTTGCATATAAACTTTTCTTTTCTAAATGCTTTAGTCTCTGAGTGGTTTATGTTTTATTTTAGCAGGCAGTAGTTTGAACCAATAGTACTTTAGTAGACTAGTTAAGAGAATTAAACTCTACTTTTCTTGTAGCATATCCATATAGGATGCTCTGAGAATTAGAAATCACAGGCAAATATTTTACTCAAATAACAAAGGCACAGCTCTCCCTTTACTTGCGAGCTATACTGTAAAAGAACAAAGAGAAAAGGACCCTCTCTGAAAATTTAGCTTAGGTGTCCAGTATTTAAATCATATCACCAGAGTGAATCAAAGTGTGTAGCACTGATAGATATTCTCCCACGTTTACCCAACAGAGGAGCTATATACATGAAATCATAGAATAAGGTTTTAAAAGACCAGTTTCTTTTGAGATTAAAGCAAAAGCAAAAATTCTTAACCTAAAAATGACTTCCTTTAACTCTGGTACTGAATTTCCCAGCTTTAAATTTGTAGCTTAGCTTATTCTTGGAAAAATGAAGGTAATAATGCTTTTTATATTGTGTTCAAGCATTCACTATTTAATATATTAATAGTGCTATTCTCTCACATGTATTACATATTTTGGATTTAGCTATCTCTGAAAAATAATTTTTAAAGTATTAAAGACACTTTTTCTTTTGCTAGAAATCATAAACTACAAAACCATAAATGTTCCATGGAATTCTCAGGAGTGTTTTTAAATTTAATTTTAAATGGGTTTCCTGTGTACCAATATGATTTATGTTTTAAATAACACACTTGTAAAGTTAAAAGGACCTACAGTGATGAAAAGTGAAATACTTTCCAATTCAGCAAGAAGATTCTGGACAACTGCCCTGTAAACATCGATCTTATATTTCAGTCAAGAAATGATTCACATTCTGTACTAGCTCAGTAATAGATTTTTCTGAGAAATACCCTACAAGTCAAGGTACATTTAACTTCAAGGAAAACTAAATACTTTCCAAGGTTTTTCAGAATTTACCCTAAAATTTACTTAATCAGATTAAGCAAAATTAGGTCAAAAATATATTATTTTAGCTTTGACTAGAAGGTCTGGCTCACTTTACAATCCTCTTTTCATAAAGATTAAAATCTTTATTTAAGCAAATTGAATAATTTATAGTGGAAGCAAATTTAATAATTCGTAGTGGTGAATAACCTTGTACAAGTGGGTAGTATCCCATTATAATGAACATCATTCCAATGTTCATTTCCCCAGGGCACTTCTTCCTATGTTCTGACCACAGCCAGAGCTGATACGGCCGTGATAAAATACATTGAACAGGACATCAAAAGTCAAAGAAATACAGCCTCTCAGAGAGTAGTTACTTTATTTAAGGAAGCCATTTTTCAAGTAAGATACCTACATACCCTACTCGCTCATTTAAAAGTATTCAATCAGGTCTATTGCTCAGTAAAATGACATGTTTTTGAAGAGTGCCGCACTGGTGGTATATCAGGTTTTTAATTTTTTTAGTGCTGTTGACTGTTGCTGCTCAGAGTAGGTCAATGGATAAATCTTTGCTTATTTCAGATTCAAGACATGCACATAGTTTTTCTCCCACAAATCTCACATCTTCATGAATTTTAAAACTGTCTCGAGCACCTGCAGAACAAATTTCTTTTCTAACCATAAGACCTATACTTGGTTAGATTCTATACAGAGGTAGAGACAAGAAAGCAACAATGGCTGAGGAATAATGAGGTTATGGTAAGGGATTCATGTTCAGTACATTTATTTGTGTCCACACATTTCTCTAACATAGTTGACTGGTGTTTAGAAAGAGTATTCTATAGACCAGGAAATGTAATGGTATTGATTAAAATGGGACTTCTATCTGTAAAACATATAAAACAGATTTGTAATGCATTTCTGAGGTAAACAGTAGCATGCTACAAGCCATCATAGGGGATTTGGGAGTATTTCTATTTTAAACTGACTATCTCACTTTCCTCCACATCTTTCAAACTCGTTCACCTTTGAACATTTATTAAAAGCTGACTTTTTCTTCTCCAAATAAACTAGGACTGCATTTTAAATTATAATCCAGTACTCACAAGGTTTCACAAAACACTGGCTACCTTCTCTATGTGATGCACTCTGATATTTTCAGTGCTATCCTATATCATTTAAAAAATGTTGGTAGTTACCCACTAAATTGATTTCACAATCCATTAATATGATATGACCTGCAGTTTGAAAAACACTGACTTGGTCCAACCAATGAGGAAGATGAAGTATGAGGAAATTGAGCGGCTTAAATTCATAAGGAAAGTGAGTGGCAATCATCTGCATAATTCTGTGCAAGTCAATAATTGGCCTCTAGAATATAAATTTTCTGTATACTATCTTTCTGTTTTAGACCAAGATATTATTGCTTTATTTTTGCCCCCGATTCTTCACTCTCTTCACATTTACTTCAGTGTTTCATGTTCATTTTTACTCATGCCTTTGAATTTGATACTGGTTATATGGACAGTATTTGTTTGAAATTACTAGGTGAACTGTTATCTTCAAATAACAAGCCTATAGAAGATTAAGAATCCCAGACCAATACTGCCACCAGGTAAAAAAGCAGGTGAAAGCTACATATATATAAAGGTAGAGAATGAAGAAATACAAACAGGCCAACTTTATCTGTCAGTAGATGAGAACAAAGATTCAGTAGACAAATATTTGTTGAGCATTTACTCTGTGGCGGTCATTATACCTCTATGTCACCTATTGTTTTCTTCCTTGTATTATGTTTATGTATATGTCTTATCGCCTCAGCAGACTATAAGCAATTTGAAGACAGAATTTATGCATAATTTGTCTTTGAATCTCCTGTAGCATCTAGCATAGTATCTTGAGATCAACAAATACTTGATTATTAGAGCTCAATAAATACTTGCTGAATAAACAAGTCAAATACACCAATATACAAATAAGGAACTACCTTGACTCTCAGAACTCTTCCTCTTAGCAACATAATACAAAAGAAAGCATCATTCTGAGTGCCTGTTGTCTGTGCCCCCAAACAAACAATACTAGAATATTCTTAACCAGTGGTTACGTAAAATATGGTCACCTATCTTTGAAAGATGAAACAGCAGAACAGCTGAACCAGTGCCTGAAACAGCAGTACCTGACCCAATATGCTCACTCAGATGAGACCACCAAATAATGTTAATATATTTTCATGAAACGTAATTTCACGGAAATATTTATTGAGAGGCTACTTCCAGGCCAGGTATTGTGCTAGGTGCTGGGCTACAGTAGTGAGCAAGCAAGGATATTGCCCTCAGGGAGCTTTCAGTCCATGGGGAAGACAAATGATAACAAGAAAGTGTGCCAAGTGCAAAGATGGGAGAAATACCTAGAAGAGGCAGCTAAGCCAGATTTGGCTGAAGGCAAGGGTGTGAAGGGGAGGCTTAAAGAGGGCTTTCTTAGAGGAAGCAGTAAATTGAGTCTGAAGCAAGAGGAAACGCTGGACAAGCAAAATCTAGGCAAGCAAATCTAGGCAGAAAGTATGGTGGATAACTTCACCCTTATTTTAAAAGATTATTCTAGAAAGCTGATTATATCATTTATAGAAATTTTTATCTTTCTTTGACAGATAATTCATAATGCCTAAGATTCTTCCTCCAATTGCCAACCTCTGGATCCAGTCTCCCAACATTACAGACTGGTCATTAACAAGTCTTATATGGTCACAAAACTGCCTCAGAGAATAAAGTAACAAGAGATCAACTTGCTTCTCTACTATTTTCTGATAGAATTATTAAACATATAGGAATACAACAGACCATGCTCACATAATAAAAAATGAATTTTTCCAGTGTGGGGGGGGGAGCTAATTTATAATTCTAATGATTGCCTACAGCATCTAGTAGGATTTTGCACCAAATAAGAATTCAATGACTCTATGCCAATAAGTAGAACACTCTCAAAAATCCACCAGGAAAAAAAATCCACCTGATTCTTTAAGTAAACCATTAATTCATAGCTATAATAATAACAAACTCTAGCCTAGAGAATATTTGAAAACTTTAACTTTACAATTTTGTTATGTCTAATTCTCCTTACATAACAAAATACAAAAAAAGGAATTAAAGGTGAAAAGTCACATGAAAGTAAGTATATAGTTTACGAAGAAAAAGGCTGAGGCATTGGCAAGGTCTATTTAATTACCAAAAAGTAAATTTATTTCAGGTCAGTGATCGTCAATATTATTTTTATTTATCCTCATTTCACTTTAATTAAAAGGTGTCATGGCACCCATAAAGAGGTTTTTCATCCTACAGATGCTATTATGCCTTAGACAGATTTGTCTTGTTCTACATCTGGGAGTCAGCTTGTACTTATCTAAACTTCACATACAATTAAATGTTCTCAGTAGGTACAGCTTTAGTTACAGCTGAATAGAGTTCCAGGAAACCCCATTAGGAGTTTCACTATTTACTCTACACCAACAACGGCAGCTGGTACATTTTTGGTCACAGTGAGCACTCCTTCCACCGCACATGACCAACTGGCCTTTTCTCCTTAGTTTGATTTCTCACAACATTACAAGTCAAATTTTAATTGAATTTTTTGACACCTTCTCATGGATTTAAGAACACTATAGTTAAACTTGTATTTTTAAAGTAAGAAGACTATACAAAAATGTCAAAAATAATTTTCAAGTATACCATCCTAGCCATCTAGCTCATTATATTAAGTATCGCCTTTTTTAATCTTACACTACTGAAAACTCGGCATTTCCCTCAGACCCTTCTACCTTCAGCTACAACCTAATAAAAATGGGTTGCCAAGGACCCACACAAGTACAGTTAATTCAAGCTTCCAACTTCTATTTCCAGGATTAGAATATTTACAATACCTGCTGCTTCAAACACTCGAACTGTCTAGTTTCACAGCTTCAAAGTTGAGACTTGTTTTGGCTAGAAAGTTCCAATTTCACTTTATCAATTTCTGATTAAATAAAAAACAAACCAATCAGTTTTTCACTTAAGTGAACAAAATCAATGATATTGTACCGAGTTTCTGCTAGGCAGAGCACAGCTGCGGGGTTGCTACAGCAACTCTTGTACACTGACCATAGATCGCCCCTGTCCAGGAAGGAAACCGTTTGCTCCACCCCTGGGGAGTCAAGGGCTCTGGCAAGCAGCAGTCTGTGAGCAGAGACACATTTTTAGTTCAGTAGCTGACATGGAGCAACAAGAGACCAATCTTTATTTTCTCTCATTAAGAAATGGCACCCCAACAACCAACACAGACTCCACACCAAGGTGCTGCATGTCATTATGTGTTTCTGCAGCATGGTGGGACTGTATTTTTCACCTCCTCCCACTAGAAACCTAAATTTGGGAACAAGCCAAACCAATTTCCTCCCAGGCACATAGAAAAAGAAAAAAAGAACAAAAAAACCCAAGTAAATTAGAATATTCTCACTGTTATGAAAAATACATTTTGGCTCTTGCTTTCAGGCTTTAACTTATATAAACTTAGGTTCTATGACATTATCTTTCTTTGGCCACTCACATTTAAAATTTATTGAATTTTTTACTCAGTATCAACCCTTCTGCTGGGTGCTTTGACATATTATTTCATTTACTCCTCACAACAACCCTGTGATGTAGGTAGTAATATAATCTCCACTTGACAATTGAGAAATAGAGGCTCCAAAACATTATTTGATTGTCCAAGCTACTAAATGGCAGAGTCACAATTTGAACCCAAATCTCCTAATTCTGAAAACTACCACATTACACTAATTTTGCAAGAAAATTCTCAATTCTTAAGTGAAATATTCAAGTATTCCTAAAATGACTTTAAAATTTTTTATGGTAATTTGTTTTAGCAATACATTTTCACAAGTAATGACTTCATTACCGATAAGCTACATATATACAGCCACCTTCTTAAGTGCACAGAACACAAAGGCACTGGAAGACAGGGCTGCATTACGGTCCTGGTGAGTTTTTTGCTAAGTATAAACAACAGCACTCACGTTCTTGAGGAGGAAAAGCAAAGCAGAAGACTAGGTTAGGTGACGAAACTGAGTTTATATGAAGCACTTTGTGGAACACCTCTGGGGTTGAAGGAGCTGACAGAAGGAGAGGGAGTGAAAGCAAGTGAAGGACATATGTACTATTTAAACCGGAGGGAGAGAAATTTTATCTCTGCCATTAGTTACTTTCAAGGACAATTCCAGGTATGAATCTGCCCACTTTCAGTCATCTCCCCACTTCAGGTACGAACAGGTTTCTAACATGGCACCTCTTCTCTCAATGAGAATGAACCACAGTTTTCCTCCTCTATCCCAGAAGGTCCAAAACTACCCGCTTTTGCCTACACATACTTTTCAGGAATTTCCTTGGCGGACATAAAGACTATCTTTTAAAAAACTGCTTTTTCTAGTTCTCTAAGATCCTGACCTAAAAATTCTTTCACACTTATAGCCTGAACACTCCCCCAGCTATAGACAGACGTACCTCCAACTCCATCCTTTGGAATCACCGTCTCTCAAACTGCTACCCTATCTTCTGAGCTCCTCCCTTCTATTACACCTTTTCTGTCAGTCTTCTATTTCTACTTTAGTTGATGAGTCCAATTCTCTAGTTACTCCAAAGGATTTCAGTCAGAAACCAAAAAAGTTCAGAAGAGTTGTACTAGTTTCTATAGGCTTCTGGGAAGATGGGTCAAACATTTATTATAAAGCATATATACACAAAGAAACCTCTTATGACATCACTGATTTAAAAATATAAAAAATAATGTATCATATTTCCCTGAACTTTTGCTCGATGAGGCAATGAAATCTCCAACTTCTTCCTATACTTTCCTAGAAAAAAACGCCAGTTTTGTGGGTTCTGGAAAGTTACATTCTCAATTTATACTGATAAATATTATATCTAATGCAAAGACTGAAAGTCATAAAAAGTTAGTGTTATAAAGGAGTAAGATAAGATAGATCACTGGCGTTAAAGGAAAACAACACTAGATTTGTAAAAGAATGGGAACAGCATAGGAAGACTTCTGCAGTTGAGTTATTGCCATCTAAAAATTAAGTTAACTGTGTGTTCCCATTTGTAAGTGTCACATAGAAACTTGGGCTAAAGGCCTCTTCGCCAAGCTTTTTTCCTTTCCAACAAAGAAAAACATTTCACAGCTCTAAGACAAGGCAGGGAGGAAGCACCAGGAAAGTGGGAAACCTTTCCATACGTGCTGCTCATTTTACATTGGTTCTTAAGGGTACAAGCCTACTAAATGAAAAAGTGGAATGCTACTTGTATCTCAAATTTAGTTCAATTTTAAATACCATCAATCTTGTATAATTTTGTAGATTTAACTTAAGCTATCTGCAAAGTGAACAAAGTTTCTAAAACATGGTGAGATTAGGTATTTCAGTCAATAAAAAAACAAAAAAGCAATCATTTATTATTTGGGACTCTTAGGAGATCATTAGGCATTAATTTAAAGATACCACAACTTGACACTTTATAGAGGCTAGAAACATAATTCAAAATTTCATAAAGGTGTATTAAATTAAAACCACTTTAGACAATTCAAGATTTCATTGACAGAGTTCAAGTGACAGCTTTGTTATTGTGTTACTGTTCCCACATGATATCATCTCTTCTCAATTTCATTTGAAGATTACGGACTCGTATTGGATGAAAGTTGCTGCTCTTCTGAAGAGGGTTGTTTAGCAAACATTTTCTGGGGCTATTTTTTAAGTTGTTTGATCCGTTAGGATAGTTATCTTCTTGCTGAATACCTGAAGCTTCACTCATCTTTGAGTTTTGAACTTTTTGCTGTAGTTTACGGACCTGGAGAGAAAAAAACCTAATATTTTAGTCAAAAGTATATTTAAAATATACTCTATAATAGATGGATTAGATTGATGGTTTAAAGATTACATGAAATTAAAAAGTTTGTTAAGGTTTTATTTATTGAATACCTATTATATGCCTAACACTGTGCTAGTCAGGTAGAAATATAATGAATAAAACAATCCTTGCTCTCAAGGAACTTATTGCTCTTATTAGTAAAAGAAAAGCATATATGTGAAACTAGAGAATAACTCAAGCTAGGATAAGTCTGAGGACGACAAAAAGTGTATATTTGAGAAGGCCAGAGCAGGACAACATCAATGTGGGCTGGAGAAGCTGAGAGAAAGGTTTATGGAGGATATGAAACGGGTGAAAACTGGAGAACAGAGGAGAGAGAAGGATCTTTCAGGTGATATTACCAGCAAGCAAAGATTTGGTGCTAGGAATGAGCAAAGAGTTTACAGAGTTGGGAAAAAAAAATACATACATACATATATATATATATATATGATATGTTACTTAAAAGTATTCCTGAATTTAAAGTACTACTGAATACCAGTAAAAAAAAAAGTCTAGGGAATAACCTTATCTCACTGAGGAATATCTGGTAATGGTTCAGTAAACAGAATTAAACAAAACAAAACCTATCAACTAGCCAAAACCCATTTTTTCCAAGCCCCGTCCATTACTTAGTCTGTTTTACTTATGCATAGACCTAATTTGTAGAGGTGATCCAGACATTGGCTAAGTACCTGGTATTCTATTTGTCTAAGGCCATTTTAATTGCAGATATTAAATTTATCATCATAAAACGCTTGAAAATTTATACTGTTACAGCTGTTATGGAATATAAATATTATTTTTCAAAATATAATTTACCTGCAAACTGCCTAAATTTAAAAAAAATGACTATTCTTCTATTCCCTTCAAGTTTCTCCTATGTGAGTCTAAGAAAGCATACAAGTTATATAATCTTTGCCCTAACACAATCATACAAAAAAAATATACTTACTATAGCCTTAAAAGCCAGTAAAGTGAAAATATTTGCTTCAAAAGTTTCATTTCCTTCTTTATTGACCATAGAAGAATAAAGGCAATAAAACTCTGCATCCTTTATTACTTTCCTATAAAAGCAGGGGAGGCTTAATTGTGAGGTTATATATCACCAACTTATAAGAATGCTGATTATTCCATAGGCAAATGGCTATATGATGTGACCTGTGGGTTCCTGGCAAGACTCCCTCTGCCTTCTGTTCTGGCAGCGATATAGTGCTAATAATCCAACCTATGGAGTCATTGCCTTAATGTAAAATATTATAATATTCCATGATTCTCCTGTTAAAGTATTAAAACTGCTATGCCATTCTTAGTTATTTAGAATTCACATGCAAGGACAGAGTCCCCCTCACCACCACACTTCAGCTAGCTGAGTGCAGGTCCCCAGGGAATGGAACACGGCACAGCTTGTTCTGTAAAGTGGAGATAGTGGTTTTACAACTGGGGTACTGCTTGAGGAGCCAGGCTTTTGTATGGTACTTAATTAGAGACCTGTCAACATAAGGGACATCATTATGATATTAGAGGAGGAAGGGATAAGAGGAAAGAATGCTAAAAGGGTAACTGGGAGGACTGCAAAGCCAAATTTAGCCCACCTCACAATTTTCCCAAAGCCATTTCTGAATACATAACTAAACTTTCTTGCTCCCTTTTCTTAATACTATCTTGGAGAGTTATGTAGAAGCCCATTTATGCCAGTGAGACAGACGGCTCTATTCTGAAATAGGCCTAAGTGACTACTATCACCTTTCCACCAAGCCACACACACAGACGTCAAATTTGGAAGGTCATATAGAGATATGACTCTGAATCCAGATATATTATATTTTTATTAAAATCTTTTACTAAAGCCTTCTTACATTGTCTTGATGCTTCTTCAGTTTGGAAATTTGTTCTACTTTAATTTCCATTTTCTTGACTAAATGCTCTAGTTCACATTCCGCATTTTCAAAGACTGAATGGCTTTCAGTTTCCTTTATTTGATTCAGTAGTTCTTGGTGCTTCCTATAAAAGAAAAGCAAATATCTTCCTATAAAAGAAAAGCAAACATCAAGCACTATTATAGTTTATGGTATATGTCTTTGCCATAATTAGACAATATTCTGTCCAATCATAAATTTTAGTCAGAGTTAAATATTAATCTTCAAAGACAATCTCTTTCTGTAGGGTTATCTAATTAAATCTATGGTAAATATAAACAGGCTCTTGTGATTTGAGATTAGATACATTTAGAAATATTCATTCATTTAACTAAAAAGAGTATAAAAAACAAAAGGAGACTCTTTCTCATAAAAAGCTTTTGTGAGAATTTAAGGTCACTAGACCTGGTTTGTTAGAATGACAGTAATATTTGTCTAACAGTTTAGATCTTGGGAATACAGAAACTCCTGAGATTGGAAAAGCAGTAATTACATACAGTTGAAAATTTAAATAGTATCAATAAACACAATGAAAAATCAGTGACAACAAATCTGCAGATCAAAATAAGCCCAAATGGCTAAGCAAGGCCTTTAAAAATTTATAAGTCGCATTGTTCTTAAGATTGAGACGAAAAAAAAGATACGTAAATATCTTCCTACTTCTTCTGATAAAGAATAAAAATACTTACATACTCATTTGGTCCAGCTCATCTTGCATTGCCATCAAAAGTTCAGACACATTGTTACAAATGCAGATGGACTTTCCTGAGTCAGGAGGTACAGCTTTACGCTGGGAAGTTGATCTAGTAGGCTTGTAGAGACGTCTAGGCTCAGTAACTTCTGCACGTTTTGGAAGGATATGTGGCCCATAATGTTGCATTGTCTGCAGAAGGTTTTGCCTACTTGCCTTCACGGAATGGCTTGCACTGGCAGACTAGGGGAAAAGAAATAGCTGAGAACAATTTCAAATGACTGATGGCGTTTATTTTATTTTATTTTGAGGAAGATTAGCCCTGAGCTAACATCTGCTGCCAATCCTCCTCTTTTTGCTGAGGAAGCCTGGCCCTGAGCTAACATCTGTGCCCATCGTCCTCTACTTTATATGTGGGATGCCTACCACAGCATGGCTTGACAAGCAATGCCATGTTTGCACCCAGGATCCGAACCGGTGAACCCTGGGCCACAGAAGCAGAACGTGCAAACTTAACCGCTGAGCCACCGGCCGCCCCAACTGATGGCATTTAAATAGCACTTAGAACAAAGCAGGAGTTGAGTTGAGTTTTGTTTTTTTGAGGAAGATTAGCCCTGAGCTAACATCTGCCGCCAATTCTTCTCTTTTCTGCTTAGGCAGATTGGCCCTGAGCTAACATCCATGCCCATCTTCCTCCACTTTATGGGATGTCTGCCATGGCATGGCATGGTAAGCGGTGCTAGGTCTGTGCCCGGGATCAGAACCAGAGAACCCTGGGCCACAGAAGTGGCGCACGTGAACTTAACTGTTGCGCTACCAGGCCAGCCCCAAAGCAGAAGTTTTTTTGAACAAGTATCTTCATTTCTGTCCCTCTCACCTTTTCAACCACAATAGGCAGTGATCCAAACATTGAATAAATTTGCTGAGGTGGTCCTCTCTTTAATCATTTAGTTTTCTAAATATTGACAAGGGAAAGAGTAAACTAAAAAATTATTTTAAAAGACATTTATGACATGAAGAAGTCTCAAAACTCAAAAGTAAACAAAAAATCCGACTAGAAAATAGGGAAGAAGCATGGACAGAGATTTCACTGAAGGGGATATACAGATGGCAAATAAACACAAAGATATGTAATATCATTAGCCATTAAGAAAATGCAAGTTACAGTGAAATATCACTACACACCTATCAGAATGGCTAAAATAAAAAAAAAATGACAACACCAAATGCTGACAAGGATGTGGAAAAATCAGATAGCTCATACATTGTTGGTGGTAATACAATAATACAGCTACTTTGGAAGGCAGTTTGCAAGTTTCCTATAAACTAAACATGTACTTACAATATGACCCAGCAATTGTATTCTTGGACATTTATCCCCCCAAAATGAAAACTTATGTTCTAAAACCTATACACAGCTTTGTTTGTGATAGCCCAAAACTGAAAACAACACAGATCTCCTTCAATAGGTGAATAGTTAAACTGTGGTACATTCACAACATGGAATACTACACAGAAAGGAAAAGCATGTGTTGATACTAGGATGGATCTCAAGGGAACTGGCTGAGTGAAAAAAAACAATCTCAAAAGGTTACATACTATGTGATTCCATTTTATATAATATTTTTTAAATAAACTATAGCGACAGATTATAAATTGCCAATGGTTAGGAAGGGGGATGTGTAGCTATAGAGGGAAGACATGAAGGAGTCTTATAGTGGTGGGATAGCTCTGTATCTTGATTGTGGTGATGGTGACATGAATCTATGAATGCGATAAAACTACTGTATAGAACTATACATACACATATATGTAAACACAAAGCTGGCAAAACTTGAATAAGTTCTGTGGTTGTGCCAATGTCAATTTCCTGGGTTTTAGACTATATTATATGTATACAAGATGTTACCACTGGGGGAAAGTGGTTGAGGATACATGGGATCCCCTTGTATATTTTTTTGTAATCTCTTGTGAATCTATCTTTTAAAATAAAAAGTAAAAAACAAAAACAAACAAAAAAAGACACTTATGATAAGGATATGGAACAATGGTATGCTAGTTGGAACATAAACTGGTCCAAACATTTTGGACATTATCTTGTAAAGTTAAGGATGAATGACTTTTATGGCCCAGAATCTCAGAGAAATTTCTGTACATGTATACCAGGAGGCATGTACAAGAATGCTCACAACAGTGTTGTTTCTAATAACAAAAAGAAACAACCCAAGTCTTCATCGACAGGAGAAAGGCTAAACAAACTGTGGCATTTCCATACAAAAAAGTATTTACAGCAATAAAAAGCAGTGATATGCATCAATTGGATGAATCTCATAAATTCAATGTTGAATGGTAAAAGCAAGTTGCTGAAGAACACAAACAGAATAAGTATATTTATATAAAGTTCAAAGTTGTGTAAACCTAAACAATATATTTTTTTCAGAATACCTATTTGGCAAAGTGATTTTTTTTAAAAAAGCTAGAGAATGATAAACACAAAATCAGAACTGTGGTTGCCCCTGTGTGGGGGGAGGGATACAATTTAAGAGGAAGATATGCTGGGCTTCAACAGTGCTGGTAATGTTCTATTTCTTAGGCTGGTTGGTGAGTGCTCCAGTGTAAACTATCCTTTGAGCAGACACTTTCTGTTATATATACTCTTTCATGCAACATTTTAAAAAAGACATTGCTAAACTACAGTCTTAAATTCTCAAGAACAATTTAAATTACTTCACTATTTTTGTTGGAGGGATTAAACTAGTGTGGCAAATTGTCTTAATTGGCCCATAACTGAGGGAGTTCCCAGGACACAGGATTTTCAGCGCTAAAACCAGGAAAGCCTCAGGCAAACCAGCATGATTTGGTCACTCTAGTTAACACTTCAGCAAGAGAATAATCAACAAAATGACCATATTCCATAGTGAAAAGAAAAGAAAATACTCCCAATTCTATGTAGAAATTTAGATATCTTATATATATTCAATATTTTTTTTTAGAGAATTAAAGAAATAAAATGACTTAGAAGTAGTTAAATCACAGAAGTTTGAGTCAGTTCTTAATTACACTCAGAGTTGCTTGGTGACCTTGCATAATCATTCAAGCTCTGTGCCTTAGTGACAGAAAGTTCAAGTAACGGAAAACAATGGTCTGCTCTAAGGCTAATTCAAGCAGTTATATTAAGAGTAAAAGAAATTTAAGTTAATTCTTCTAGTCACTATACTGACTGAGATCTCTGATTACAATCTAAGCTTTTAAGAAAATACTGAAAACCTCATAGGAAAGGCTTCCATCATCTCACTTACAATATTCAAACTCTGCTTCTTTACTTTCAAGCTGACCTTCTCATATTGCTGTCAGTTACCATCTAGAAATACAGCTCTAATCATGTCCCTACCCTTCTCAAAAGCCTTCAATGTCTCCAAATTATCCACAAAGTAAAAGTTCAAATTCTTAACACGGCACTGAAGGTCAGCCATAATCTCACCTCAAGCTATATTTCCAATTTTGACTCTTACTATGACACCATCTCCCCTATCCCAAGTACTAGACAATTATCTATGACTTGTGGAAAAACCAATTATACCCTCAGACTGTAATACACTTCTCCTCATCTATCTATTAAAACATTAATTCTTCCTTGAATGCTGCTTCTTACATGACCCCTTCACATATTCTTTGTACAGCACCACAGCACTTTGTTTATATCTTTATATACCTCGCTTAAGTTTTGATTACACTCTGTCTAATATCTGTATATTTCGCTGCTTCTCTATAAATTCCTGCCTAATGAAAGTCTTTACTAGCTACAGGTAGCAGTCTGTGTAAATCAAGATGTATGAGTTGAATAACTATGTCTAGGATATGGAGAAAGCGGCAGAGAGACAAGCAGGACTCTCATGGAGGTCTCTTAAAATCTGATCCGACCTTCAGCAACATCAGTGCTCCTGCCAGCTTTAAAGGAGGCATTATTACTTGCAGACCCTATGAACTTGGGATTCACACGAACTACTTTTATAAAGTGATTTTGCTGTTAATTATTGTTTTTCCTCTCTTCCAGGAGCTTTTTCTTTTCTTCATTCATTTTACCTTACTTCTTCCTGTACCTTCACTATTTTAACAATGAATAGGTAAGTTAAAAAAAAAATTTCCCCTAAGTCATCAAAGGATGCCATAAAACATAAATATAAAAATAAGTCAATATTTTTTCCACTTGCAAATTACTTATAGTGATTTTCTATTTGGCCTTGCAGCTTCTAATCCCGTTGTACAAACAAGACACACACAAAACATATTTAAGGAAGGAAAGCAGCAAAAAAATCAACATAAAGTTGCATTGGGAAAATGTTTTTCATTATTGTAGTTTGCAAATTCTTTGAAAGAAGAAAATTATAAAAAAATGCAGCCAGACTATTGAACAGTAACTCTTATTTATGCAATAACAGAGTAGCGAAAGTTAAGTATGATGTTCTTTCCATTATTGTATCCACAAGGTGAGCCAATGGCAGAGGCCAGAATTCTCAATAGCACCCCTTGCTCCCACAGCAAATGGCACACAGAAACACTCACTACATGCATATTGAATAAATAGTAATCATAGTCATCGAAACTATAACTTCAAAATCATAAGATTAAAAGGGACTAAAATTTTCTTTCTTACTATTATTATAGATAATTAAGAAGGTTTAATACAATATATCCAAAACAACAACCCATCTTAACAAAATATTACTGAACAATGTATAAAGTACTAACTCCTTAATCCTTATTTTTAGGCAAATTCAAAGGGTATGAGGGTAGAAAGAACAAATTATAAAAATTCTCTAGAGAAATAACTTCACAGATCTATAATTTAATACTATATCCTTGTTTGTTTATTGTGCATATAAAACTGCTTCCAGGATCTATTGTATTGTCATTGTCTACTGTGTTGTTTAGTGCCTCTTTTATAAAGTATCACAAAATACATTTCTCTAAGACTTTAGTACTAGGAAAATGTTTGTCTTTCTAGAAAAACTGGAATGCTTATTGTTATTTCACAAAGACAGATCTGCTGCCCATTACATGCTCCCTTTTGCTTTGGTTGTCAAGCAAACTCGGAGCTTGGTTTTGCGCTCAACTGCTGTTGAGATTTTAGGGGATTTTCTGTCCTCAAGCCCAAAACCCTCATCACTTGATTCATGTTTTTAATCCCCGTTTTGTAGCATTATTGTATGTCTTTTATTACAAATCTCTTCAAATTCTTTTTTGTAAACAGATAGGTGTAAGTATTAAAAGGGTGAATGATTAAGTATTAAGAATAAGAATAAAGTGTTTGCATACCTTTGAAGATTTCTTCTTTTCCTTGGAGCGTTTTGGATTTGATACTGAAGACATTAAAATTCTATTGATTTCAAGTCCAGTTTGAAGCTATAATAGTAAAGAAAAAACTTTATAAAATTGCTTTTTAACAAGCTTCTTCAAAAACAATATAATGAGAAATCAGGTTTCAGCTTACAAAGATAAAAATGCTTTTTGAGGAAGAAAAAAAAACCCAAAATACTATGTTTCTGTGCATGAAGTCACTAAGTCTATTGATAATTACAATCATTTTCTGTTTATAAGAGAATGAATTATTTAACATATATATCAATCAAATTGAAAACTATCTATATTAGGAGTTCTTTCAACCCAGAATATACATATGTATTTGTCAGCATTTCAAAAGACTTCTTGGTAATACATCCAAGTACACAAATATACTGGCTGACTTACTGAAAATTCTATTATTATAGCAAAAAGAGACAAAAATAATTTAGGAAGCAGAAATTAGACAATATAGGTCTTATTAATGAAAATAAAATATAATAAAACATATGTGGTTTATTGTGGTGGATGATATAATGCTCTATTTACCTCAGAAGCTTTGTCTTGAAATAGCTTACGGTGATGTTCTTCTTCCTTAAGTTTTTCCTCTAAATATTTAATCTTGTCCTGCAAAAAAAGGTTAAAAAATGGGATCATTATATAAAAACTAGAGCCGAGCCAAATATCCTTTGTTCCTTTTCTAAAAAGAGTTGTTGGAGTCTTGATTCTTAATAGTTTGGCAAATGAAGGCAGAGAGTAAGAAAAAGGAATGGCAGAAGATGCTGTGATTTTTCTGAGCTTTCTTCTTATGCTCATTTACCTGCCATTATATATAAGAAGAACAAAGGGAAAGCAAAGAATGTACATGTATATAGGCTTTATTAACTTCCAGCAACAAAACCATAATGATGAAACTTTGGGGAGTATTAAAGGGTTAGAAGGTCAATCAATTATAGTCTTGGGTCTCAATGTTCCTTTTAAAACAGAGACAAATCACAATAAATGTCTATCATATGCATATGATAAGGGTGCAGTTGTTGGAGAGGAAGGGAATAGAAAGATATATTAGAAATATAAGATATGGTCCTTGTTACTTAAGAGCTTACATTGTACTCAGGGAAACAAGAGTAACATGCATGAAACAGTACAGCAACAAAGCAATGAATATGATTTGACCCAGACCATATATATAACCTTATGGACGTATTTCATATTATATCCATGGTGTAGTTCATAATAAGAGGATAATACTATTTCAAAGTGTTGGAGAACTCAAGGAAGGCTTCACAGAGGATGTAAGACTTGGAGCAAGTCCTATTAAATGGATAGGATTTGGGTGGAAAAGGAGCAGGCATTTCAGGACAAGATCTAGGACATGCTTAACTGCAAGTGGTGAAAGACATCTCTTCAACGTCCTTTAGGTAAATTATCTAACAAGTGAAAATGTTCTGCCATCTCAGAAGCCAAAATTACAATTTCACATCAAAAGGCAGGTTCATTTGTGCTGTGACAGAGTACATTAACTTTTCACCTCTATAGCAGAAATTCATATCTGGATTACTAAAAGTTGTAAATGACGTTTTATAAATCTAAGATTTACTGTACATTCACACACAGTGCCAATTATGCTTAATGCTTAAGATTTATTCCTGGCAACACCACTTCAAAGAAACAAGGGGAAGCTTACCTCGGCAGTTTTCTGAGTTGTTGTAAGTTTAAAACATTCTTTTTCTATGACATCCAGCTTTTCAAGTTTTGCTTGCAGCTTCAAATGATCTTGTTCTTTTTCCCTTTGAAGCTGGGCCTGGAACAGATAAAAACAAAACTAGAATTTGTCAAGTGATGCCAAATGGCTCAAGAATAATACAATTTCTGAGAATTCAAAGCACAATATAAACCTATTATAAGAAACACGTACTTACAAGCAAAAAACAAGAAAATCAAATATTTTTAAAGAACAAATATAATGAGCAAAAAAAGACGTGCTATATTAGCACCAATGGAACAAACTCTTCTATGTATTTTTACATAACATTTTTACTAAGGAAAACATCATCAATGAAACCTGTATTAAATAAAGGGTTATTCAGAGGCCGGCCCCATGGCCTAGTGGTTAAGTTTGGCATGCTTCACTTTAGTGGCCTGGGTTCGGTTCCCAGGCGTGGACCTATACCACTCGTTGGCAGCCATGCTGTGGCAGCAACCCACATACCACATAGAGGAAGGGTGGCCCAAATGTTAGTTCAGGGTGAATCTTCCTCAAGCAAAAAGAGGAAGATTAGCAACAGATGTTAGATCAGAGCAAATCTTCCTCAGCAAAAAAAATAAAGTGTTATTCACAGGGTGACCAAACCCACTCATTGACTTACCCTCCCTCTAACTATAACATAGAAAAGCAGCTATCAGAGGAATAAAGAGTACAGAGAACATGAAGAAAAGGAAAGTTATACATATATACATGTATGTATATGCATATATTTATAATGATATTTATTACCACATTAATGACAGATGTTAATAATAGGGGCAACTGTGAGGGGGCAAGAGGTATAAGAGAAGTCTCTGCTCAATTTTCTACAAACTTAAAACTGCTCTAAAAAATAAAGTCTATTACTAAAGAGCTTCTTCAAGGCAAGGGAAAACAGAATTGAAACAAAAAAACAGCTCACTAATTGGGAAAAAATATTTACAAGCCACTTATCCGACAAAGGGTTAATCTCCATAATATACAAAGAACTCACACTGCTTAACAACAAAAAAACAAACAACCCGATCAAAAAATGGGCAGAGGACATGAACAGACATTTCTCAAAAGAAGATATGAATATGGCCAATAGACACATGAAAAGATGTTCATCATCGCTAATCATCAGGGAAATGCAAATCAAAACTACACTAAGATATCACCTTACCCCTGTTAGATTGGCAAAAACATCCAAAACCAAGAACGACAAATGTTGGAGAGGTTGTGGAGAAAGAGGAACCCTCATACACTGTTGGTGGGAATGCAAACTGGTACAGCCACTATGGAAAACAGTATGGAGATTTCTCAAAAAGTTAAAAATAGAAATACCCTATGACCCAGCCATCCCATTACTGGGTATCTATCCTAAGAACCTGATATCAGATATCTCAAGAGTCCGTTGCACCCCTATGTTCATCGCAGCATTATTTACAATAGCCAAGACGTGGAACCAGCCTACATGCCCAGAAACTGATGATTGGATAAGGAAGATGTGGTATATATACACAATGGAATACTACTCAGCCAAAAAAAAAGACGAAATTGGCCCATTCACAACAACGTGGATGGACCTCGAGGGCATTATGTTAAGCGAAATAAGTCAGTCAGAGAAAGACGAACTCTATATGACTCCACTCATAGGTGGAAATTAGTATATTGAGAAGGAGATCTGATCAGTGGTTACCAGGGAAAAGGGGGGGTGGGGGGAGGGTACGGAGGGGGAAGTGGTGTACCCACAACATGACTAACAAAAATGTACAACTGAAATCTCACAAGGTTGTAATCTATCATAACATTAATAAAAAAAAAAATAAATAAATAAAGTCTATTAAAAAACAAAAAACAGAGAATAGACTGGTGGTTACCAGAGGGGAAGGGGGAAGAGAAAGGGTGAAAGGGGTAAAAGGGCACAAGTGTACAGTGATGGATACCATTACACTTTGAGGGGTGTGTATGATGTAGTCGACACGGAAATCAAAATACAATATACACCTGAAATTTATATAATGTTATAAACCACTGTTACCTCAACAACAACAAAAAGTAACACAGAAACAACAGAAACAATCAATCAACAGAGTCTTGGTGACCTGTGATCTAACATTTAATTGGAGTTCAACTGGAGTCACAGAAGGAGAGTTGGGACAAGTATAATTATTTGAAGGATAATGGTTAAAAATCTTCCAAAATTTTGCTGAAAAATATTAACTGATGGACTCAAAAATCTCAAAAAACAAAACAAAGCAACAAAAAACCCAAGCAGAATAAATACAAAGAAAACCACATTTGGCGTATCATTATCAAATCACTGAAAACCATGATAAAGGGAAAATCTTAAAAGCAGCCTGAGAAATGATGACATATTATGCACAGAAGAATAAAGATAACAATTTTCATTATAAACTCTTAACGCCAGAAGACAACTGAGAAGACACATTTAACGTGCTGAAAGAAAAAAGCTGTCAACTAGAATTCTAAATCCAGTAAAAATATCCTTCACCAATGAGGGTGAAATAAATATCTGTCCAGACAAATATATGCTAAGAGAATTCCTAGCAGACTTGTAAAGGAAGTACTTCAGACTAAAGGAAATGATACCAAATGGAAAACTGAATCTACGCAAAGAAATAAAAAGCACTTAGAAATGGTAAAAATGTAGATAAATACATATTTTTTCTTGTTTCTTAATTTTCTTTAAAGGATAATTGACATTTAAAGCAGAAATAATAACAATGTATTGTGGTTTTTATAACATGTACAAATAAAATGTATGAAAATTGTAGCATAATGGGGGATAAGTGGAAGCACAGTGTGCACATGTACGCTGTATACTCTATACACTATATATGAAGTGTTTTAATACTAATTCATGGCAGACTCCAGTAGGTTAAGAGTACATACTTTAACCTGTAGAGCAGCTACAATAAAGGAGGAGGAAGAGAAGGGAGACCAAGAGGAAGAGAAGTTAATAGAATTTAAAAAGAAATCACTGGAGAAGTTAAAAAATACTTTTAGCTGAATGATGATAAAAAGACAAAATATCAGAATTTCTGGGATGTGGGTAAAGCAGTGTTTAGAGGGGAAGTGATAGCTTTAATCACAAAATCTAACATTTAAAAAGAAAGAATAAAAGTTTTAAAGTTAATAATCTAAGCCTCCAACATACAAAGCTAGGGAAACAAGGAGCAAAGTGAACCCTAGATAAGTAGAAGAAAGGAAATAATAAAGACAAAGTGAAAATCAGTGAAATAGAAAATAAACACAAAATTTTTAGAAGTTAAAAAATGAAGTTAATTCTTTGAAAAATCAATAAAATTAATAAAGTGATAGGTAGACTGATAATTTTTAAGAGTGAAAATACAAATTAACAATACCAGGAATAAAAGAGGAGACACCACTAAAGACACAAGAAGAAACAGAAAATCCAAGTAGCTCTATATGTGTTAAATAAATTGAATCCATAATTTAAAAACATTCCCCAAAGAAAACTCCAGTCTCAGATAGCTTCTATCAAATTTGAATTCTATCAAACATTTAAGGAAGAATTAATACTAATCCTATAAAAGGTCTTTCAGAAAAAAGAAGAAAGAAGAATCTTTCCAGCTAACTTTATGAAGCCAGCAAAGCCATGACACAAAACTAGACATTATAAGAAGATTACAAACCAAGATCCCTCATGGAAATAGTCACAAAAATACTTAAGCAAAATATTAGCAAAGTTAATCAAGCAATGTAGAAAAAGAATAAGATATCATGATCCATTTTGGGTCCATACCAGGAATTTGAGGTTGGTTAACAATTGAAAATCAATCAATGTAACTTACCATGTTAACAGAATAAAGGAGAAAAATCTTATGACCCTCTCACTGGCCGCAGAAAAAGCAATTCATAAATTTGATATTAATTCACGATAAAAACTTTCAGCAAACTAAGAATAAAAGATAATTTCCACAAGTTATAAAGGGCAGCTCTGAAAAACCTATAGCTAACACCATACTTAATAGTGAAAGACTGGCAACTTTATCCCAAAGATCAGATACAAAGCAAAGATGTCAGTCCTTACCACTTCCAGTTAACATTATATTAGTTGTAATAGTCAGTGCATAAAGTGAGAAAAAGAAATAAAAACCACAAAGATTGGAAAAAATGAAATAAAACTGTCTTTATTCACAGATGATATCATTGTGTATATAGAAAATCCTTAGGAAAAATGACTACTACTAGAAGTAATAAATAATTTAGCAAGGCCACAGGATACAAGGTCACACAAAAATCAATTATATTTTTACATACTAGTAAAAGAAAAATGAAAAAAACCCCAAATACTGTTCATAATAGCATTAAGAAAACATAAAATTGTTAGAGATAAACTTAACAAAAGATGTGCAAGACTTTTTAAAAACACAAAATTCTTAGAGATAAACTTAACAAAAGATGTGCAAGACTTCTTATTAAAGACTAAAAACTACTGTGGAGAGAAAGAAAAGAAGATTGAAATAAATGGAGAAATATACCATGTTCATGGATTGGAAAACTTGATATTTTTGAGGCGTCAATTTTCCTCCAAATGATCTCTAGATTTAACAAGATCCCAATTAAAATCCCAGCTGACTTATTTGTATAAAACATCACATTGGTTATAAAACTCATATGGAAGTGCAAAGTCCATATGTACAATAATAACCACAATAGTCTTTAAAAAGAACAAAGTTAGAAGATTCACATTACTAGATTTCAAGACTTATTACATAGCTACATGGTATTGGTATAAGGATAGACCAATAAATAATACAGAGTCCCAGGAACAGACTTTACCTACACAGTCAGTTGACTGTTGACAAAGGTACCAAAACAATTCAATGGGAAAAAGGAAAATCTTTTAACAAATGGTGCTGAAACAACTGGATATCCATATGGAAAAAAATTTAACCTGGAACATTTTCTCTCACCATATAGAAATTAATTGGACCACAGACCTAAATAGAAAAATGAAAACTTAAAGCATCTAGAAGAAAATATTTTGGAAAACAGTTTGGTAGTTCCTTCCTTCCTCCCTTCCTTCATTTTTGAGGGAGATTAGCCTTGAGCTAACTGGTGCCAATCCTCCTTTCTTTGCTGAGGAAGACTGGCCCTGAGCTAACGTCCATGCCCATCTTCCTCTACTTTATATGTGGGATGCCTACCACAGCACGGCTTGCGAAGTGGTGCCATGTCTGCACCCAGGATCTGAACTGGCAAACCCCGGGCCGCCAAAGCAGAACGTGTGAACTTAACCGCTGTGCCACTGGGCCGGTCCCCTCATTTGGTAGTTTCTTATGAAGTTAAACATACACATACCCTGTGGCTCAGCAATTCTACTACTAGATATTTACCCAAAAGAAATTAAAATATATGTCCACAAAAAATATTTGTACAAAAATGTTCATAGCAGTTCTATTCATAATACCTCCCAAACTGGAAACAAGCCAAATGTCCATCAACAGGAAAACAGATAACCAAACCACAGCATATCTATATAATGGAATTCTATACGGCAATGAAAAGGGATAAACTGCTGATACAGACAACAACATACACGAATCTCAAAAAATTTATGGTAAACAAAAGAACCCAGATACAAAAGAGTATGTTTTCTATGCTCCAATTTATATGAAGTTTTAGCACAGGTAAAATTAATCTAAGGTAAAATAAATCAGAATAGTAGCTGCCTTGTTGGGAGGTGGGGTGAAAAGAGGGAATAATTTGGAAGAGATATGAGACAATTTCTGGGGTGATAAAAATGTTCTATTGTTTGTCTAGGAATAAATTTAACCATGGAGGTGAAGGACTTATACAACAAAAACTATTAACACATTATTGAAAGAAATAGATGATGACATAAAGAGATGGAAAGAGATTCCATGCACATGGATTGGAAGAATAAACATAGTTAAAATGTCCATACTGCCCAAAGCAATCTACAGATTCAATGCAATCCCAATCAGAATCCCAATGACATTCTTCACAGAAATAGAACAAAGAATCCTAGAATTCATATGGAGCAACCAAAGACCCCGAATTGCTAAAGCAATACGAGAAAAAGGAACAAAGCTGGAGGCATCACAATCCCTGAATTCAAAATGTACTACAAAGCCATAGTAATCAAAACAGCATGGTACTGGTACAAAAACAGGCACACAGATCAATGGAACAGACCTGCAAGCTCAGAAATAAAACCACACATCTATGGACAGCTCATCTTCCACAAAGGTGCCAAGAACATACAATGGAAAAAAGACAATCTCTTCAATAAATTGTGTTGGGAAAACTGGACAGCCACGTGCAAAAGAATGAAAGCAGACAATTATCTCACACCATACACAAAAATAAACTCAAAATGGATCAAAGACTTGAAGATAAGTCCTGAAAACATAAAATTCCTGAAAGATAACATAGGTAGTACACTCTTTGACATCAAACTTAAAAGGATCTTCTCGAATATCATGTCTTCTCAGATAAGGAAAACAAAAGAAAAAATAAACAAGTGGGACTTCATCAGACTAAAGAGCTTCTGCAAGGCAAAAGAAACTAGGATCAAAACAAAAAGACAAACCACCAACTGGCAGAAAATATTTGCAAATCATATATCTGACAAGGGGTTAATCTCCATAATATATAAGGAACTCACACAACTGAATGATAAAAAAACAAACAACCCGATCAAAAAATGGGCAGAGGATATGAACAGACATTTTTCCAAAGAAGATATACAGATGGCCAATAAACACATGAAAAGATGTTCAACATCACTAATCATCAGGGAAATGCAAATCAAAACTACACTAAGATATCACCTTACAACTGTTAAAATGGCTATAATCACTAAGACTAAAAATAACAAATGTTGGAGAGAGCGTGGAGAAAAGGGAACCCTCATACACTGCTGGTGGGAATGCAAACTGGTATAGTCACTACGGCAAACAGTATGGAGATTCCTCAAAAAACTAAAAATAGAACTACCATATGACCCAGCTATCCCACTACTGGGTACCTACCTGAACAACTTGAAATCAACAATCCAAAGTAACACATATACCCCTATGTTCACTGCAGCAGTATTCACAATAGCCGAGACATGGAAACAACCCAAGTGACTATTAACCAATAATTGGATAAAGAAGATGTGATATATACGTACAATGGAATACTACTCAGCCATAAAAAAGACAAAATCATCTCATTTGCAACAACATGGATGGACCTAGAGGGTATTATGCTAAGTGAAATAAGCCAGATTGAGAAAGACAAACACCATACAATTTCATACATATGTGGAATATAAACAAACACATGAACAAAGAAAACAGTTCAGTGGTTACCAGGGGAAGAGAGCTGGAGGGTGGGCACAGGGGGTGAAGGGGAGCACTTATGTGGTGACAGACAAGAAATAATGTACAATTGAAATTTCACAATGATGTAAACTATTATGAACTCAATAAAAAACGTTCTATTATTTGATAGGGCTGTGGATTACACAAGTATATGCATTTATCAATAATCACTGAACTACATACTAAAGATCTGTGCATTTCACTGTATGTAAATTATACTTCAATAAAAACATTTAAAAAACTGTTAAAAGCCACTGATCTATAATATTTAGCTAGGATATGAATTTCTAGGTTATTGGGAATGTGCAAGCTGAACTTTGTAATACAAAATTGTTCCATTTCTGGTTGTTGTATCCTCATTTACAGTCAGAATTTTAAATTTTTTCCAATCTGGTAGATGTGAAGTAGTAGCTTGTGCTTTTAATTTGTATTTCCCTGGTTACTAATGAGATTGATCATCTTTTCTATAAACATATGATCATTTGCAATTTCTTTTTTCTTGCAAAATGCCTCTTTGTAACTTTGACCATTGTTCTACTGCTTTGCTACTTTTTGTGTCTTAAGAAATCCCTCTCCATCCCAAGGTCACAAAGACATTGTTCTGCATTTGCTTCTAAAAATTTCAAGGTTTTGCCTTTTACATTTAAGTCTTTAATCCATCTGGAATTGATTTTTGTGTATGGTATGAGGTAGGGATCCAATTTCATTTTTTTTCTCACACTGATAACCAATTTTCCCAGAACCATTTATTGAGTCTATCTTTTCCCCAATGATCTGCAATGGCACCTGTGTCATATTGAGTTTCCATTCAAGTGGGTCTATTTCTGACTATATTCTACTCCTTTATTCTGGTTGTTTACCTATACAAATATCATGTTAATTTTGATAGCATTATAATTTGTTTCAATATGTAGTAGAGTAAGGCTTCATCTTATTTTTCTTCCGAATAGTTTAGCTATTCTTAGACCTTTGCTTTTCCACATAAATTTTAGAATTGACCTTCTAATTCCTTGAAAAAAATCTATTAAATACTTGACCCATTAAAATCCAGTATTGACGGGTACTTTTACTAATTTCCAAGACAATGCCAAGACCTTACAAGACTTTTCATTACAATTACCGCTTTCTAACTTATAAGCTTGTTCTCACTAATTTTAATCTTTTATATATATTTAAACCACATAAAGCATTATTATTCTTGTTTTATACAATATCTATGTAGATTTACCCATTTATTTACCATCTTTGCTGCTCTTCATTCCTTCCTGCATCTCTGTCCTTTCCATCTAACATAATTTTCCTTCTGTCTGAATAATGTCTTTTAGTGTTTCCTTTAGAATGGATTTCCCAGTAACAAATTACCTGAGTTTTTGTTAGTCTTAAAATGTCTTTATTTCTGAAGGATATCTCCCCGGGAATAGGATTCTAGATTGCCAGTTTTTTTTTTTTTTTTAACATCATAACAATATCAGTCTACTGTCTTCTGGATTCAGAACTTTCAATTGACAAGTCAGTTGTCACCTTAGTTGTCCCTTTGAATGTAGTCTTTTTTTTTTCCGGTAGCTTTTATTCTTGTCTTATTATTTATTTTATTATGAGGTGTCTAGGTATAGATTTTTTATTTATCCTGCTTTGATTTCACAGGGCTTCTTGAATCTGCGGTGAGATTTTTTTAAATCACTTTTGGAAAATTCTCAGCCATTAACTCTCCAGATACTGCCTGTGCCTCATTCTCTTTCTCCTTTCCTTTTGGAACTCCAATTACACATAAGTTTGACCTTCTCACTCTAACTTATGCCCCCTATTCTCTTTTCTGAATTTAATATCATTTTGTCTCTTCATTGATCTGGATGGTTTCACTCTCCAGTTCACTAATTATCTATTCTAATCTGCTGTTAGATCTATTCATTGATTTATAAATTTCAGTTACTATATTTTTCAGTTCTATCATTTTCCTTTGGTTCTTCCTCAGATCTGCTCTGCCACTTTATGGTTTCCAATGCCCTGTTAAAAATTTCAATCCTGTCTTTTATATCCTTGATTATAGCAAGCATAATTATTTTAAAGTCTGTGTCTGTTACAGCTGGTACCTAGCTGGAGCTAACTTGTGAGAGTGTTTATAGTCTGTTATGTATACTATTTCTTGTTCCTAGTCTTATCTCCTTCTGCCTGGTCATCTTTAATTGAAAAGTTTCTCACAGTGTCAAAGAAATGTTTGTAGAAATAATCTGAGGTACCCTGAGATACCTGGGAATGCTGGCAACCCAGGATCACTTCAATCCAATTTCAGGGACCAAGATTTCTTGAGTTACTCTAATAACCTAGAATAGAGTTGTAATCTGGGTTGATTTCCTTCTTGTTCACCTACAAAGCATTCAGAGCACAGGAGATTTACTAGGGTTCCTACTCTTGGTAGGCCCTGGACTCTAACTTTAATTTCCTTAGACCTATGAGAATGGCTGTCAAAAGTATTACTCAGTCTCCAAACTGACTTTTCTGGAATCAGACACATCCTCAGAAGAAAGGGGTATGAAATGTCAGGCCAAGTCTGCACACAGATTTGGAATTGGTGATGCTTCATCACCTTGCTAATTCTCAAATGCCTTTGCATATTTTTTCTTTCCTTTTTTTCTCTTTCTCTCTCTTTCTCTCTTTTTCCTCCCTCCCTCCCTCCTTCCCTTCCCTTCCTTTTAATATTCTGTCTAGTTTTTCTTGTTTTCCTCTAAAGAAAAGTTGGTCCAAATGACCTAGTCTGCATCATTGTAAGCGGAAATCTTCTATATTACAGCTTTATATTCTACTTAAGATTATAATATGACAATTTTCCCATGACATTAAATATTCTTCAAAAACACATTAAATTATATTATATTCCTTATAGAAAATATGTTCACCTGTTGTTCTAGGATCATATTCTTCTCTCGCTCTACATTGAGAACCATTCTCTTTGTATATTCTAGTTGCTTCTCTAGAAGAGTACAACGAGACTGGGCTGAGCTTAATTGTATAGTTATGTCTATAAAAAAGAAAATGTAACAATGAGTTAATTAGTTGATTATCACACAGATCAGAGATTTGGTTATCACAAGAAATGCATTATATGAATTCAGTCAAGAGCTAAAAGTCCAAGGCTTCTTTAGCTCTAAGTATTGACTCTCCCACAGTTATGAACATACATTTTGTGACTATCTCATTAATTGTACATAACTGGTTTAACACTGTCTCCCCTAAAGACCCAGAGGGCACACATCTGAAAGGGGAGGATGTCAGTGATTTGTGGGATGATAATAATCCTGGCTGTTCCTAGGAAATGACACTATCTGGAAAAATAGAGAACCTAAAATCTCTTCCTTATCAATACATTTCCTCTCTTTCAAGAAACTCAGGCATATGCATTCTACCACTCCCATTTTCCTCTGCTCTTGACTACTGACAGTAAAGTTAATTCTATAAGGTGTAAGCAACCTCTTTCTAATCCTTTAAGTTTTCACCTTCCTCAGCTCTTTCTTCCACTTTTGTCCAATTACCTTGGAAAGATTTTTCTCATCGTTTCTTCATTCTAAGTTGAAACACAAACTTGAACCTTGTTTATGAGAGCGAGTGTAGTGTTACAAGGAAAAAGAAAGCCATATGTTTTGAAGTGAAATTATATAAAAAACTTATGTTCTAAATCTCCAAAACTTGTGTCCAGACGTCCTTTTCATAATTTCCACAGAAACCTCCACCTACCTCTCCATTTCTTCTAGTTAACCTCTCACGTTAAATACAATTTTTTAATTCACTTTTACTGTTTTTATATTGTTTACTAGTGTTGCCATCTATTTTCAAATTTTAAAAACTAGTGTTAACTGAAATATAAACTATTTCAATTATATCATGGGTTGAACTGGATTTTGCTGGTATTCTGAAAATATTCTAATTTCTAAACACAACTTGTCTAAAAACTTAACTTTTCTTTTAATCTCAAGAATTTATGAACTGGGATAACAGTTAGATATAAGAGGTAAGTTCAAAGTTATATCCATTTCCTGCAAATATCAAAATGTCTGAGAACAAGGCCTCAAGGTTTGAATGCATTATAAGAACAAAGATATTTGAGTGAATCTGCTTAGACTGGGCTTATTATTTTCAAGTTGTAAACTTTGGTAACCTCTTATTTCTGAGAACTATTGACTTTTCTTACCTTTTTTCTGCTTTATCAGTTCCTGGTGTGCCAGATTTCTCTCATTTGTTTCATTCTCCAAGGCCTTTTTATACTGTGCCGCTTCTCTGGAAAGAACGTTCAGGTTATCTTCAGCTTGTGTTCTTTCTAAGTCTAAACGATGAATCTTTTCCTGAAGAGTTTTTAAGGCTAAAATAAGAGCTGTTGAAAAAAAAATTTGCTTAATATTTTAAGTGAGAATTTTTGAACACCTACAATCATAGTAGCATATAAAAGTGAGTAGTTTATTTTTGTTAGTGAACCAGACAAATGTACAAGCAACATATATTCCTCATAAAAATGAAAAATAATGACTAAAATTCTAAAAAGGGACAAATTTTCTCTAACATATCTTGTAAAGACAATATATTTATGATCATATTGATTTTCTAGATTTGAGAAAGCTAATAATTTAATAAAATAAATATTTTCAAACTAAAAGACATAAAAAGGATAACATACGGTCTGGGAGGCATAAGAGTCTGAGTATATATAAAGAAAATTAAAAATATAGGGTCCACTAATTAACATGAAAATTTGGTTTAAAGTTAAAGGTATTCCTGAACTGATGTGTTCAGTTTTAGTCAAACCACAAACATTTATTGTTTTTTTTGTCCAAGATACAGGGTTAATAATCAGGATATATGAGGTAGAACACAGTTTTATCCACTGGAAAAAAATTATAATCCAAGTTTTACCTGACATGAGGCTTGAAAGATTATAAGTAGTACATACGTACTACCATGATTTTTATTCAGCTATATCAATATCTTCATGATTCAGATAAATTCAGTTATAAAATTTTCAAATATTATACTTTCTATTCAGTTATATCTTCAAACTATAAAACTAGAGAAAAATGGAATATAAATAAATGTTCTAGATTAATTTTCATATAGTTTATATCCAATTAGAAAGATGTTCACGAGAGATTGTCATTTTTTTACAAATGAGATAAACGAATTATATTTATTGCTCGCTATACGGTACCTATAGCTGGCTTATCTATTTGAATTATCATTTCTTGTGACTGTTTTACTCCACAAAGCTGGTTTACTTACTAATGGCAATCATTATTATAGAATGTTAAAAAATAAGGTGATAATCAGCATCTTAGAAAGTAATTTGTATGGCATAGGTATGCCTGGAGTCATAAATGTTTTCCTAATTCAATTTTAATATCCTTCTAAATTTATATTTTAAAAGTTTCAATACTTGTATTTTGTAGTTACTCCAATGTACCTGCTTCCTAAAGAATTTTCAAGGGTAATTTTAGATATACGCAATTTCTGAATTTAATCCTTGAATAAGATACAACCCTACTTAATTTACCAGTATTCTAATCATCCAGTTTAGGATTCCAAATCTGACCTTTTATTCTTCAAAGAGTATTCTCCTATTTTCTAATGATGCTTTTATGATAAACCTGTAATATGTGTCTAGCTGGCTATATTAATCTTCATCTTATAGCTGAGGAAGCCAAAATAAAAAACGTTAAATAACTTACTTTATAGAAACTTAAAGCAAGAGTCAAAATGAGTAGTTTTATTAAGATTAGTTAAATACACAATCGCATTATTTTCTATATTCAAATGAAGTTTTATATAACATACTTCGTACCATTCCCCTAATTTTAAGTAAGAATTTATATTAGCATTACCTTGGCTATTTGGACTATGAAGCATTTTGGGAAGGTTAACTTCTAAGCTCACAGAGTGGTGAGTCGGAGCTGACTGATCATTCTGAGTAAATGATGGAACAGGTACTCTTTCTGGAGTTTTAAGATAGCTTCCTACTATACTGTGCATTAATTCAGGATCCATTATCTGTAGAGAATAAAGGAATGATATAGCATAGCATCATTCTTTGCTATTTGAATGACAAAAACATTAGACAAAAATTCAGGTGGAACCTTAAGATAAACACATAATCATACACTGTGGATTTGTATCTTTATGAAGTTTACTATCAAAAATTCAACCATCATAGGCTCAGCAATAAAAGAAAGAAAAATGACTATTTACTGTATAAATAGTATGGATAATTCTGCCTGATTTACAACAAGCATATGCCCTGGAATGACCATTACATGAGTGGCATAAATGTGCTGGTTTCTTAGTTGATCACAAGTTCATGTACCTTTCAAGGTCTGAGCACTATCTACTAACAGAGTGACTCTAAGGGTCAAAGAGAAAGTACATATTCTAAAAGACAAGATAGTTTTGAAAGACAAGCCAGCCACAAAATCTGATTCTCTAAGATTGACTGTTGAACTCCAATGTACTGGATTTTCAAGGGTAATTTTGGATATATCAATTTCTGAACCTAACCCTCGAGTAAGACACAACTCCACTTAATGCATTAGCATTCTAATCATCTAGTTTAGAAGGATACCAAACCTGAAGAATCTAAAATAGCTTTATTTTGTCATTCTGGGCTTTTTTTGTTTGTTTGTAAGAGAGCTTTTTTAACCATTTTAGCAGGTAATTTTTTGTCTAGCTTTCCCAAATCATTTTACTCTCCTTTCTGTAATTTAAATATTTGAGAAATCTAGTATTCCACTTAATAGATTCTAGTTAATTAATTAAATTAATTCATAGCCACATTGGAAGAAAGAGGGTAATAATTGTTCACACAAAAACAATTCACCAGAACAATTTTAAGAAAAAAATCTTGTTTTAAAGTTTAAATTTAGAATCCCATTATATAATTAGCCTATTTTAATTACTGAAAATTTCAAATTTTCACTGATTTCACTACCTTCCCAATTCACAAGGCAAATGAAGACATTTCCATGACTGTATTTCCTGGGAGGGCAGAGAACACACTTCACTCAATAGGATTTTCTGCTTTAGCCATTGTCATGATTGGCTGTCTTCCAGGACATTCTAATTGGTCTAAATTAGAGGTTATATAGCCTAGGAAGCTTTGCTAGAATATCTGATGCTCTTTGCTCTTAAGAGGCAATCATGTTTTGTTATTGTTATTAGCACCACCTACCATTTACTAACCATGTCTCCATCCCCCCGAGTTGTTGCTGTTCAGACACTGGCTGCCCACCATGGGAGACTATATCTAACTTGCCGTTCCCTCAAAACACAAGAGAGTAAAGTTAGTCAGCTGGCTCACAATGAAGCAGAGGCAGGGGCCCAAAGTACAGAAGTTCTGAACATGGTTGTACATCTTTAGAGGCAGGTATATGGTTGAAGCTATCCCAAGAACACTGGAGTTACTCAAGATACCTGACTCAGTTTTCAGCTCCTAGAGAGTTTCTCCAATAATGAAAAGAACAAAATTTTGCCATTAGTTACTATGAATTGAAGTTCTTGGGAAGACTGCTTTCTCTGTCCCAAATACAATATTTTACAAATTGAATTTTGCACCAATTAAAAAACAAGTTCAAATTTGGGGTTTTTGATGTATATGAGATGACTAAGAAGATTCCAATAAGTTAAAAATTCCAATAAGTTAAAAATTAGACTAAAGTTTATTTAAATTAAATGTGTAAATACATCTTAAAGTGGGCATAAGCAGAGTAACAGCCCATTGTGGGGATGAAAATAAGGTGAAGAAAAAGAAAGGAAATGGTAAAGAAATGAGAGAAGACAAGCTATGCTGTGACATGGAGCTCAGGAGTTCTCATTGTAACAGGGGTCCCAGCTTAACCTTTACAATCTAGTCCTGTGTTATAAACAAGCACATAAGCACACTAGAGGCTTATTTACATAAAAAACTGAGGCATCCTAGGAGACAAACTCACTCTGAAGGAAGATGAAAGAAGTACAAAAAACTTGATCCAAAATCAAAGCTTTACTTGGTGGAGGATGGGAGGAGTGATTCTGAGTAGAGTATGGTGGTGGTCATTCTAATTCATCTCTGACCCAGTCCCATGGATTCATACATGGTGTTGGGAAGAGAGAGGGCTATTAAGTAAGAACAGAAGTATTTCACCAATATCTTATAACAGATTGAGGCATTAGCTGCCCTACTTTGTATAAGATGTTATATTCCAATGAGGAGGGTAGGCTCAGGAGATCACTAACACAGTTTTGGCACTTTGAGGGTTCTGGTGCATTGATAATATTGTTCAGCAAGAGAGAGAACAGCTGGAAGGGATATATTCATGGGGATGTATGAGAGAAATTTCTGGAGAAAAATTTCTGAAAATATAGAGAGGTACTAAGATTCAACCTTCAAGGATTCTGGCATATCTGGTAGAAGGCTTACCTGTAGTAACTGAAAAGACCTCAGAAATTCTTGTGAGCCATTTTAGAGGTATCTGCAAGTGGGGCCAAAAGGCTGTAAAACATTGGCCTCGTATGTATCAACAGCCTGGTAAAGCTTAGGGAATCTCAAGTTATTCCTGGAACCATTTCTGACAACTGGTAAACAACCAGGAAAATTACCTATTGTCTCTATGGTGTATAAAATTAAGACACCTTAATTGTCTTAAGGAACCACCTGCATAAAAAAACTATCCCCTGAAAAGAATGTGCTAGACACAAATACTTTACTGCAAAGCATTTTCACTTGTTCTTGAAGAAAGCAATTGTTTCAAAATGGTCCTTTTTAATAAGCAATGTCTATTCCTGCTAGTGGCTGACTGTGCCCTTATCTCTGCATAATCCTACAGGACTACAGGGAGACGGCGATAGGAGGCAGTCAGAGATACTACAATGGGTTCTTGGAATGGGGAACTTTCTGTTTCCTATATTGCTAATTCTTTCAAGTTTGGATTTCTCCTTAGAGAAACTGGAGAAAGATCAATGGCTCTGTTTTTCTGGTTTTCTCTGTGTTTGCATCTAGGTTAACTTACCTTAAGAGTAAACACAGTAAAGGGTGGACTAACCCTATTTTTTTTCTTTTCCTGAGGAAGATTAGCCCTGAGCTAACTACTGCCCATCCTCCTCTTTTTGCTGAGGAAGCCTGGCCCTGAGCTAACATCCGTGCCCAGCTTCCTCTACTTTATATGTGGGACGCCTACCACAGCCTGGTGTGCCATGTGGTGCCATGTCTGCACCCGGGATCCGAACCGGCGAACCCCAGGCCACCAAGAAGCAGAATGTGCGAACTTAACCGCTGAGCCACTGGGCCAGCCCCCCTATTTTATTTTTAATGCATAGTACTTTAAAAAGTACTATTACAACTGAGTAGGACAATTTTTGGTTAAGGAACTTGCCTTACAGATACCCTAATAGATATTACAATCTATTGTTTATAATATGTAATAACTAAAATGCTAAGATCGTGATATAAACACCAACGAGTCAATAGAAACTAGTAAATATAAAAACAAATACTTCCATGGGATTCAACAAATGATTCGTTTGCTGTTCATTCAATACATGGTAGAAAATTAGGGGAAAAAATTCAGTTAAACCTTTATCTCACTCCTACATCAATACAAATTTCAGATACATTACAGAGTCAAATTAAAAACTTTAAAAATTATTTTAAAAAATCAGTGAATAGGGGCCGGCCCCGTGTCTGAGTGGTTAAGTTTGTGCGCTCCGCTTCAGCGGCCTGTGGTTTCATCGGTTCCCATCCTGGGTGTGGACATGGCACTATTCATCAAGCCAAGCTAAGGTGGCAACCCACATAGCACAAACAGAAGGACCTGCAACTAGAACATACAACTATGTACTGGAAGCCTTTGGGGAGAAGAAGAAGAAGAAGAAAAAAAGAAGATTGGCAACAGATGTTGGGTCAGGTGCCAATCTTTAAAATAATCTTAGAAGGGGTAAGATGCTTTACATTTAAAAGCAGGAGAAAAATAATAAAGGAAAATATAGGAAATAATATAAATAAAGGAAAAGATACAAAGGCTACATTAAAATTTATACCACAATATATAAAAATTATGAACAAAATTGAAAGGCAAAAGAAAAGCAGAAGAAAATATTTGCAAAGAAGGAAAAAGGGTTAATATCGTTAATACAGAAAGAGCTTTTATAAATCAGAAGAAAAATACTAACACCATAATAAAAAAAATGGCAAATGATTACAAATCATCAATTCACAAAAGAATGTGGCCAATAAAGAATAAATCTTAGCAATATTAAAAGAAAAGTAGTTATATCTAGATATAAAGATAACCTTTGAAGTTTGATCTCAGTTCAAATACTGGATCTGCCACTTCCTACCTTTCTGACTTTCAGAAAGTTTTACTTTTCTGGGTCTCAATGTCCTTCTTTACATAATTAGGATAGTAATATCTTAAAGGGGTGCTATAATTAGACAATTTATGTCTGCAAAGTATGCACTTTCTGTAAGCAAAGTACGTACTTGATAAATGGCTGTGATACTTACTTTAAAAGAAAACAAAGGAATGCCATTTTTTACATTTCAAACATGCAAAGTTCTTTTAAGGGCAACAAAGTTATGCATATACTGCTGGTAGGAATATAAATTGATAGCACTTTTTCGGAAAGCAATTGAACATGTTGTTGGGTCAGTAATTATTACAGGAATCTATACTAAAAACAGAATCAAAGATGCACACAAAGATTATTAGAAAGATCATCACTTCAGCATTACTTATAATATCAAAAATTTTGCATTTGTTACCTCTCTTTCTCTCACATCCACATCTCACATCAGGAATCCATCAGGATATATGGTACTTCCATTTCAAAACATATCCACTATCTGACCATTGGCCTATATGTCACCATTTCTATCCTGGATTATTATAAAAGCTTCCCCCTAGTTCTCCTGTAACATATTCTTCACATAGCAACCAGAATGAGCCTAATTTCAACATAACGTCACATCATGTCATTCATCTGCTCAAAACCCTCCCCGTGGCTCCCTACTGCATTCAGAGAAAACTCCAAAGTTCCTAAGTGGTTTACAAAGCCATATGTGAACTGGGTGCCCCACTTGATACCTCTCCGACTCCTTCAGTCTCGCTCTCACTCAGCCCTCTCTAGCTCCACACTGTCCTCTCTCCTGTTCCTGTAAGACCTCAAACATGCTCCTGCCTCAGGACTTTTCACTTCTGGTTTCCACTGCCTGGAATACTTTTCCTTCAGCTATCTGAATGGCTTATTCCTCACATCGTGTTTGTGCTCAACTGTCACTTGCTCAAAGAGGCTTCTGCTGACATTCTTTATAAAATACTAATCCTATTTTCCCTCCCCAGCACTTTCTGTCTGTGTTCCTCTGCTTTTTCTTCCCTGCATATAAAATTGTTTGTCTCCCCACTGCCAACTAGAATGTAAGCTCCACGAGGACAGAGGCTTTGACTGATCTGTTCCCCACTCTATACATAACGCCCAGAATCATGCCTGGCACAGAGAAGGCATTCAAAAATTACTTGTGAATAAATATCCAAAACTAATAAACTACTTGCCAAATGAGAATCATATATTGTAATATTACACAGTCACTAAAACTTATATTTTCAAAATCATGATATGACTAAGTGAGAAAAAGTAGAATATAAAGCTATATAAAATTACGATAATTTTATCAATAAAATAAATATAGGGAAAACCAGAAATACACATACTTAAATATATTATTTTTACAAACAAAAAAGCAGTTTTAAAAAATTAACTCTATTAGGGGCTGGCCCCGTGGCCGAGTGGTTAAGTTCACGTGCTCAGCTGCAGGCAGCCCAGTGTTTCGTTGGTTCGAATCCTGGACGCGGACATGGCACTGCTCATCAAACCACGCTGAGGCAGCGTCCCACATGCCACAACTAGGAGGACCCACGACGAAGAATATACAACTATGTACCGGGGGGCTTTGGGGAGAAAAACAAAAAAAAATAACATCTTAAAAAAAAAAATTAACTTTATTAAAAACAAAGAGTTTTTACTATACTTCTAGAACTCAACCTAAGAAAATAATCAAAGATATTACAGTGTTCAAAACAAAACAGGCTTTAGAGCAGACTTCTTTGATTCAAACTGAAACTCTGCTGTGTGACCTTGGGCCACCAAATATTTAACCTATGTCTCAATTTCCTAATCTGTACAGGGAGATTAAAATGGTACCTTAACATAGAAGGCTGCTCTTTTAAATGAGATCAAACATACATATAAAGTACTCAGAAAGATGCCTGATACATAGTAAATGTTTAAGAAGTGTTAGCAATTATTATATTTAAAGGTTGAGAGAGAAGAAGGATTCAAAGATAATTCTTAGGTTATCTAATTTGGCTACTGGGTAAATGTTAGTTTACCTAATTTACAAAGGATTAGTACCCCAAACATCTGAAGAACTCCTACAAATCAAAAAGAAAATATAAAACTAAATAGAAAAAATAAATGTAAGAGGCACTTCCAAAAAAGAAAATATGAATGGCTCATAAATATATGCAAAGATGCAACCTCAGTAGCAATCAGGGAAATGCAAATTAAAATCATAAATCAGCATTTTATACCCAAAAGTTAGGCAAAAATTTAAAAGTCTGACAATGCCAAATTTTGGAGACCTTGTAGAACTATGGGAACTCTAATAAATGTTAGTTGGCATAGAAAATAGTACAATCTAATTTCAAAACAATTTAGTATTATGTAATAAAATTGAATGTATGCATATTTATATACATATATATACACATATACACACAGAGATAGAGACTACAATTTAATGAATGTATCTTTAAGAAACTTTACACATGGTCACAGGAAACACATTATTAAGAATATTTGTAGCAGCACTGTTTGTAATACCAAAAAACTAGAAATAACCCAAATGGATAAACAGATAAACAAACTGGTACATTCACAGAATGATCTACTATATAACAAGAAAATTAACAATCTATGGCTATAGATTTCAATAAGGATGAATCTTAGAAAACTGTTGAGTAAAAAAAGCAAGTTGCTGAAGCATACATACAGTATCATAAATTTTTATGCTTTATATTTTATAAACATTTTATATTTATGCTGTTTAAGAATACATATATATATATATATATATATATATAGTAAAACCATAACAAAAGCAAGAGAATGATTAAGCCAAATTCACAAAGACCTAGAATAGTCGAAACAATTTTGAAGAACAATAAGATAAAGACACTTGTCCTATCAGTTATCAAGACATATCATGAAACAAAAATAATGAAGGCAGTAATACAGTCAAGAGGGACAAATAGACTAAAAGAACACAACAGCTCAGAAACAGAGCAAACCCTGTATAATAACTTGCTATATGACAAAAATGGCACTTCAGATCAGTGGAGAACGCATGGTCTCTTCAATAATTGGTGAAAGAACAACTAATTCTCAAAATTTAAAAACAACTGGAACCCTATTTCATACCATACCAAAAATTAAATCCATGTGCATTAAAAACCAAAATGTTAAAAGCAAAATATGTCTGGGAAAAAATACAGAATATCTTTAGCAGATTGGGATTAAGAAGGCTTTTATTTTTTTTATTTTATTTATTATTTTTTTTGAGGAAGATTAGCCCTGAGTTAACTGCTGCCAATCCCCCTCTTTCTCTGCTGAGGAGGACTGGCCCTGAGCGAACATTTGTGCCCATCTTCCTCTACTTTATATGTGGGATGCCTACCACAGCATGGCTTTTGCCAAGTGGTGCCATGTCCACACCCCGGATCCGAACCGGTGAACCCCAGGCTGCTGAAGCGGAACATGCGTACTTAACTGCTGCGCCACCAGGCCGGCCTCTAAGAAGGCTTTTAGAAACAAGACAGAAAAAGCCCTAACTATAAATTAGAAGACTGATTAATTTAACATAAAAAAATGTACATCACAAGATACAATTAAAAAGGTGAAAAGAAATGCCACAGCCTGAGAGAGGCTATTTACATTCATATAACTAACAAATAATTAATAAAAAAGATGTGAAGTCCTATAAATTAATTTTTAAAAGATAATATACCCAATAAAAAATAGACAAAAGATATCCATTGGACGACTATGCATCAGTGAAAAAGAATGAACTAGATGGCAACATGTACCCTTATGGACAAATCTTAAAAACATGTTGAGAGGAAAAAAAGGAGATGTGGAAGAATATTTTCAATATGATATTATGCATGTAAAAACAATATTATATATTGTTTAGAGATATATTCATATGTATCAAAAATATAAAGACAAGCATAAGATAAATACCAAATTCAGGATGGTGGTTAAGAGAGTGAGGGTGCAAAGAGACAGGTGATTAAGGAGGGGCATACAGGTGTTCGTTATATAATTTACTAAATCTTTTGTATGACTGAAAGACTTTAAAAAAAAAATTAGACATTAACAATTTAAACACAGATCTCTCTTGCTACTATGCAAATCTAAGAATGACCAACTTTTACTGAAGTTTTAGCTGTGATTATAAGCCCTGGATGTGCATTATCTTATCTAATCTTCATAACAATCCTATGAGGTAGGTATTATTATTAACCGCTCCCATTTTGTAAATAAAGAAACAGAGGCAGAGAGACCTCCCACGCTCATATAGCTTGTAAGCGGTGGAGCCAGGATTTAAACCTAGGCAGTTTGATTCCAAAACCTGGGTTCTTAACCACTATGTTAAACAGCCTATAGTGTGGGGACATTTGCAGTTAGCCAGATGTGAGATGATGCTGCAAATTAGGGTGGTGACAACGGAGATGACGAAAGTGTATAGAAGATGTATTCTGAAGACGTAAGTGATGAACTGCACTAGGAGGAGGAGAAAAGGGAGAAATCAAGAATGACTCTTAGCTTAAATAACTGGGTAGATTATCATGCAATTTATTAAAACAACAAAGATAATGGCTAATACTCATATAGTACTGATATATATCAATCAAACACTATTCGAAGTGTGAGACATCCAAGTTACGATGTAAAATAGGTTATTTGATATAAGAGTCTGAAGCTTGGAGGAGAGGTCTAGTCTAGAAAACATAAGTGGTGACATTGTTAGCATATTGATGGTATACAAAGTTATAAGAATAGAAGTAGTCACGTAAAGGAAGAATATAAACAGAACAGATAAGAAAGGAAAACAAGAGAAAGAGAAGCCTGTGAGGTAGAAGAAAGTCAGAAAATTATGGTGTCAGAAATGAAAAGAGATTGTTCAATGAGAGAGCAGTTTAGGTGAAAACAGGATCAATTGATTTTGAAGATAAGGAGACCACTGATGATACAATGTAAGACGAGAAGACAGTTCCAAGGGCCCCATACTAAATCGGCAAGTAGAGGAAGAGAAACTAGCAAAAGACATAGAAGCTTTATACAAATCAGGATGTCATTTTGCAGAGAACTTCAATTCCCCTGGTTTAAAATCATACAGCACTCACGGATTGTGTCATGTCATCCTGTGAGCTAACCTGCCACATAGCATAGTGCAACAATTGTACCCAACATGGAAGTGGCTCACACAGAATCACTAACTTTCATTCTTGAAAATTTCTGTGGTAGGAAAGTAAACTATACATAATTTCAGTTGTTATGGACTGAATTGTGTTCCCCCAAAATTTGTATGTTGAATCCCTAACCTCCAGTACTTCAGAATGTGTCTGTATTTGGAGATAGGGCCTTTAAAGAGATGATTAGTTACAATGAGATCCTTAGGATGGGCCCTAATTCAATCTGACCGCTGTCCTTATAAGAAGAGGAAATTTTTACTCACAAAGAGATACACCAGGAACGTGTGTGCACCGGAGAAAGACCATGTGCGGACAGTCAGAAGGCAACCCAGAGAGGCCTCAGAAGAAACCAAACTGGCCGACACCTTGATCTTGGACTTCTAGTGTCCAGAACTGCAAGAAATAAATTTCTGTTGTTTAAGCCACCCAGTGCTATTTGTTTTGGTAGCCCTAGCAAACTAATACACTGACTGCAAGTTACCCATTTCACACTAAATGAAACAGGAATAGTGGCAAGGATGTAACAATGGAAGCTTAAGGTTTATGCTATTTAGAGTGCATAATAAGTTTAGAGCAAATTAAAGCTATTTGCAATTTAGAGTTTCCTACTTGATAAGATGTGAAACAGATATGTAACTCTGCCTTGATTTATTTTCCTCTTATAACTGACCTTTAGTAACATCTTAAGCTTACTAAATTGATAGTGAAATGACTAATGTGCTATCCTATATGCAATAATGTAAAAAAATTAAAAATTTCCCAGCATAATCAAATGGGAGAATAAAACTAAAATTATGCTTTTTGACCCATATTTAATTTATATGCAATTGTATTAGTTTTTAACCCCAATATTACCATTGTTATCTAAACTATTGTGAAATATTCCTTTAACAGTTTATATTAAAAACACAAGACTACTGTTATAGAGTTAATAAAGTGACATTCAAAAAATTATAGAATTATAAAATTATAGAATTATGAGACATTTTGAATTACAGAGACATTCAAAATAACTAACCTGAAGGTTAAGGTACAATCAAATTCAGGTAACTTTAGAAGACAGCTAGAGTCTGGTTTTTAAAAAACATTATCTTGTATTTACCTGCAAAAAAGAGGAGACAAAGGCTATATTTCAAGTTATTTAGTTTCAAGCAGTGGTGACTGTATTCAAAATGCTTGGGAAGTACATGGTATAAGTTTGTAGAAGTCATAAAAATATCTGGGAGTTCTAGAATTGATAGGGAAATTTCATATATCCAGTTAAAATTTATATCAACTCCAGTCTTCTCATTTTGTAGACGTAGAAACCAAAGTCTAGAGATGCTAAGTAATTTGCTTAAGGTCACACAGCTCAAGTTTCCTACACTCCAAAAGTGATGCAGCCAGAGAAAAATACTCTCTCTTAAGGACTCTGACTTAAATTTATCTAAACAGAGAGTCATCACGAAAATGCCTCCTGGAGAGAATGGAAGGTAAGAAACACTGAATCAAACAGAATCGTGTATCTTATTAAAGTCTGAGAGGGTCTTAGAGGCCATCTATTCATCTATTCTTCTTTTCAATATAAACTTATTCTCACACTGTCTTTAACAAGTCGTTTAAGCTCTGCTTAATATTTCCAGAGAGACAGAGCTCACTACCTTCATGGTGAATTCAAAGCTGCCTTCTCTGGTTTTTATGGATTAATCAGATTTTGGAGGAAATAAGTACAGTCTCTACACTGACTGATGTAGATGATGTATTGAATATATACCATGATAACTGATATTACATATTGAATTTATCGAGTAAAATCTTGCTGTAGAATTTAGGATCATTTTCAAACTTCAAATTTCATCATTCACTGCATCTGAAATGCCTGTAAAAAAGTGATGAAATTCATCCCATTCCGATTGAGGGTAAAATGGATAAGTCAAATAGAAATGACTCAATCACGTAATCAATGATAGTTCATTTCTGATTAAGTCTCAGTGGACTCGACTGGATCCAGATCAGCACAGCTGAATACAAATTTAGAAGATAAATTTAGTATGCATCTAGTCACCAAGACCAGCCAATTTCTTCCTTCTTGATACCTTAACAGAGTTTGTTCTTTTTAAAAAAATCACTTACCATATATATAATACAATACATATACAGATAGTTTAAGGAATTATAATAAAACAAATATCTGTCTATCCAAACCTAGCTTCAGAAACAGAGTGCTGCCATGTACTATGGAAGTCCTCTGTGTCCCTTTCTCCATTCCTGCTTTGAATTTTGTGTTACTCACTCTAATGCCTATTAAATTTTATTATATTTGTATGTATCCTTAACAACATATCATTTGGTGTTGATGATTTTTAAACTTTATATAAATAGAATTGTACTTCTTTAATTCCAAGTATCTTAGTTTTTATGCTGGTGCATGAAGCTGTATGGTATTCATTTTCACTGCTGTGTAGTATTCTATCATATAACACAGATTCTAGAATGCATTAATTCCAATCACTCCCCTCCAGACTCATAATGCTATGATTGTCTGGGATTTCTAGTTCTATTTTGATTTTAAACCACACCAATCACACAATATTGTTTTGATTTATAAAGTCAATGTTTGTTTATGTTCACCTACAAGTTTTCTTTGCTCAGTGTAGTAGACATTACGGTGCACTGCCCAGATTCCCTTTCAGGAATGTGGACTTTTCCCATAAGTTCTGGAAGTGCTGCCAGAAAGCAGCCCTTGGCTGTCGGTCCTCTTTGGGGATTGCTTTGCCTAAAGAACATTGCTTCATCCAAGGTCAAGGCTTCCTCCAGGGGCAGCCCACATCCAATGAGGAAAAAAGGCCTGACCCTCTTGCCCCAATTCAAGACAACTCTAAAGGATCACCCCATCTCCAGAACTCCCCGTGGGATCAATGAAACTTTTGTTGGGTCTTCACTGCAGCTTAACTTCTCTCTCAGCCTAATACTGAGGCCTTCCTTTCTCTCCTTTCCATTAGGTATTGATCCCAAGAATACTCTATAATAAACATGTATACTAATCTCTTGTCTCAGAGTCTGCTTCCTGGGAAACTCAACCTGCACTAATTACCATTCCTTTCTTCTGAGATTATTTTCCTTCTTCCTAAAATATGTACACTGTATTTTAGAGGCTCTTTGGGTGTCTGTTAGGAGTGAATTTTCTTAGTTTATGTTTGCCTTACGATGTTTCTCTTTCACTCTTTTTCTTGAAAGATAATTTTGCTGGATATATAGTTCTGTGTTGACAATTATTTTCTCTTAGCACTGTGAAAGTATTGTCTTCTATCTTCCAACGTTGCTGTCCAGAAGTTAGCTTTCAGTCTGTCATTCTTTATAGGCCATCTGCCGTTTACTCTCTGATGCAAAATCATCTGTCTTTGTACTGTTGTAGTTTCACTACACCGTGTTTAGATATGGGTCTCTTTTTTATTAACCCTACTTGGGATTTGTCATGCTTCCTAAATCTAGAAACCCATCAATGCTATAAAATTCTAGCAATTTTCTTTATGAATATCGTTTCACTACTTATCTATTCTCTTCTTATGGAAATTCAGCTGGACATATGTTGGATATCTAAGCTCCATATCTCTTAATCTGCCTGTCATATTCTTTATCTCTTTATGTGCTGTGCTACACTATGGGTAATTTCTTAAGCTTTATCTTTCAGTTCACTAACTCTTTTTTCAGTTGTGTCTAAACAGCTTTTTGACCCATCCACTAATTTTAACTTTACATTTTTCAGTTTTGTAATTTCTTTTTTCAAACCTCCCTGATCCATATATTTTTTTTTGGAGGAAGATTAGCCCTGAGCTAACATCTGCTGCCAATCCTCCTCTTTTTGCTGAAGAAGACCCTGAGCTAACATCCGTGCCCATCTTCCTCTACTTTATATGTGGGACATCTGCCACAGCATGGCTTGCCAAGCACTGTCATGTCCGCACCCAGGATCTGAACTGGTGAACCCCGGAATGCTGAAGTGGAACATGCGAACTTAACCACTGCACCACCAGGCCAGCCCCTCCCTGATCAATTTTAATAGTCTCTTTTTCCTTGTACTCCTTTTTTTATTTATTTGAACATTTTAAACACACATTTAAAAACTCTACATGATAATTTTAGAAATCATAGTCTTTGTGGCTTCTGCTGACTCTTACTAATAACGGCTGATTTGGGGCTGGCCCTGTGGTGTGGTGGTTAAGTTTGCGTGGCCTGCTTCAACAGTCTAGATTTGTGGGTTTGGATCCTGGGCACAGACCTACACACCACTTGTCAAGCCATACTGTGGCAGCATCTCACATACAAAAAATAGACGAAGACTGGCACAGATGTTAGCTCAGGGTCAATCTTCCTCAGGCAAAATAATAATAATAATGGCTGATTTATTCACATGTTTAGTGAGTTCTGATTTTAAGCTTACATTCCTTAGAAGTTTAACTGTGGGAATTCTTCAAAGCCAGTATTTAAAGCACTTTTCTTCAGAGAGGATTTCTATTTGTTTCTGCTAGGTCCTTAGGGAACCCAAAACCCAAGCCATCATTAAACTAAACTTTTATATTTAGATTTTTTTTGGTAGCATGAATTGCCCAACTCCAAACTCACATGAGTATAGGATTGTGATAAGGATTTCTCAGGAGAGATTCTTTTTGTCCACTCCATTCAAAGCCAAGGATGAAAAAGGCAATGTCATTCTGAAAAGCAAGTTATTTTCTGGTCATTCACTGAGGGTTTCATCCTTTAAGGATCCCTGCTTTATGTTGCAGTGTCCAAACTTATCACTCACCATGCCCAGGCTCAGACTTTGTCTCCTGCCCCATGCAAGCAAGAATGCCTCCTTAAAGCCCAGGCTCTGGGTCATGAGGGATTAGATGGTACGAAGGATTAAAAGGTGCCCTCAGGGATAAAAGGGGTTCTAGGGCTTATCTATCCCTGTGTAACTGAGCTTTCGCAGTATGTACAGCCTCATATTTCCTCCTTACTTTGCTGCCAACTCTGCCATGCTTTAAAAAAGATGTTTTAGGCATTTTACACAGCAATTTTTTTTTTTTTTTACACAGCATTTTTGTATTCCTTACCAGAAGAGGTTTCTCTGAACATCTAAGTAATCTGCCATATTGCTTCAAACCGCAATAGTTTTGGACATACTTTGGAGATGGTAACTGCTCTAGACAAACTAGTTTTAGTTACACACAGAATGAGATTATGCTTCAAAAAGGAAAAAAGCATTTATATCTTTCCATTCAGCTAAAGTTCTCAAAGCTACTCCATACTGTAAAGTTTGTTCTTTTTCAATAGCTGAAAGTGAACATTATCTGGTTAGTCATTAACTAAATACAAAGTTCACTAGCAGGATTAAGATAATAGAGTACCTGATAAACAATCTGCAGACTGAGGGTGAGAAAAAGTATCAGAACCTAATTCACATCCTAAAACACACTCTCTATTTGACTTTTAAAATAAGCAATGACTGTATAGGAATACCATAACTATTAAATTCCAGAAATTCAGAAGCAGTTTAATCATTATGCTTCAGTGACTATCAAGTATAATGTATTAAAAGTAGCAGCAAATCTTATATTTAATATACTGATCATTTGACATTCAAATTGATCTATTTTAACACAATTTGCAATCAACTTTAAAAAGAGCCCTTGCTGGATTTGAAAAATCATCATTTTTCAGCCATATCATAGTAGACTGATTTAGGTAAGAAGCATCAACACTAAATTCAGGGGTAGAAACTTTGATAAGGAGTGGGATATTTACATGGTCTTAAAGTGTCACAGATTGCTTTTAAAATGCAAGGAAAAAAGTAACTATATAGTAGAGAAACAGAATAACACTTTGATAGGATGGTTAAAACTAACACCTCCCATGAGAGGTAAGGTGGACATCATGTAGTTCTAGATGTGAGACCCTGAGAAAGACACGTCACTTATGCAGTATTCTGGCCAGGAATGCACAACCTGAATCTCAACATGAGGAAACATCACAAAAGCCCCAAATGAAAAACATTCTATTTTTTATAGAGGGGGGTAACATTTTCTTAAAAAATGTCAGTATCATAAAAGACGATGATACTTCTGGGTATACATATCCAAAAGAATTGCAAGAAGGGTCTTGAAAAGATATTTGTATACTCATGTTCAAAATGGCATTATTCACAATAGCCAAAAGGCAGAAGCAAACCAAACGTCCATCAATGGATGAAAAGATAAACAAAACATATACGCATACAATGGAATATTATTTGGTCTTAAAAAAAGGAAAGAAATTCTGACACACGCTACAACATGGATGAACGTTAAGGACATAATGCTAAATGAAATAAGCCAGTCACAAAAAGACAAGTACTGGGATCTACTTATATGAGGTATCTAGAGTAGTCAAACTCATACAAACAGAAAGTAGAATGGTGGTTGATGGGAGGGATAAATAGGGAGTTATAAAGTTTCTCCTGCCAGACGAAAAAGTTCTAGAGATTCATTGCACAACAATGTATGGTAGGGAAGACAAGTTAAAAATAAGATATGATTCAATGGGATCAGTTCCATAACAAAAGCATACACAGAGTATCATGGGAGCACGAAAGAGAGATTATCTAACTCTCTCAGATTGATGGAGAGATAAGTAAAGCCAGAAATAATTTGGAATTACAAATAGTTTTGAAAGAGGAGTTTAGGTAAATACGGCAGACTGAACATACACACTGACTTTTGCTCCCTCTTAGAAACCCACTAAAATCATATAAAACACTTTTTAAACTATAAACTTTCAATGATGAAGAGATCAGAAGAGGTGACAACAATAAAACTTTGGAAAATGGAAAGCAGACATACAAGTAGTAACAGACTTAGCTAATGCAAAAAGGCAGGCTCCTAACCCAAGTAAGAAAAGTGACTTTTAAGTAAACCCTGTAAAACCTCCAAATGGCTCAGGAATTAGCAGCACCTCTGTAAGTAGTAGTTAAGATATGGCCAAAAACTAGAGAAGAGGATGACAGTTTAATTTAGAAGCAAATTACACGTCCAAATCCCCTTTGCCTCTCCACACAGCCAGAAGACTGCTCTACCCCCTTTCTGGGAAGAAGACTAGAAGTTTATTTTGTTTTTTTCTATCAAGAGGGAATTCTAGAGTATCTCTGCATTGGGGGACACTCAGCACAGGTGAGGGTGGGACAACACACTGAAAGCAGGAAGATTCAGTTCCCAGAATATTGGTGGTCTGTATATCCAACTGGAGATGGGAAGATCCTTATCAAGGTAACATGACTAGCCCAAGTTAACAAAGATACACAAGACGATAAAATAAATAGACTGGATGGATTCAGAGTTTCCAATCAGTTTTTTAGTGCCCTACTCTTAAATGTAAGTTGCTTAACCAAAGCTTACCAGACATTGAAGAAAGATATGAAAGAGAAACCCAAACAAGCAAACAATAAGAGGCTTCACAGGAACACAAAATTTGGAAATACATAATTAATGAAGATAGAATGTATAATCATTGACAGACGTGATAGACACTAGTGAATTTGGCTGCAGCACGGTGAATAAATGTTGGCAGTAAGAGATGGCTAAAAAGGCATGTGAGGTCCAAACTACAAAGGACTTTGTATATCACACTAAGGAGTTTGTATTTTATAGGATTAGGCAATGGGGAGTTAATGAAGAATATAAAGGGGAGTAACATGATCAGGTTTGAATTCTGACAAGTTTATTCAGATGGCTCTAAGGTAGATAGACTGGAGGGGGAAGAAATTACAGGTGGGGGACAAATTAAGAGGTTACTGAAGTAATTACGGCAATGACAAATATAGGCCTGAATTAAGACCGGAGTAGACGAGATGAACATGAAAGATACTTAGATGATACATCAAAAGGACTTAGGAACCAACTTGATATGTGAAATGGGGGAGAGGAAACAATCGAAAATCTTCCCCAAACTTTCACTTGGGCAACTAGAGAGATGGTGATGGCATTAATGGAAATAAGGAATAACATAAAAGTAGATACAAGTCTAATGGAAAACAGCAAATTGTTTTAGATATGTCAAATTCAAGGTGCTTACAGGCACAGAGCTATCCAGCAAATGGACTGAAATACAGGTCTGGCACTTAGGTGAGCAGTCCAGGCTGGATCTAGAGATATAGATTTGGTTATCAATCAGATCACCCAAGGAGAGTGTAAAGATTAGCAATTTTCAGGGTGTGGGTGCATGGAAAGGCGGGGCTGAGATTCAATGCCTTTGTCCATTAGAGAACTACTGTTATCTGTCCATCGTGGTGCCCCTCAGACATGCTGAGGAAAATTTTAAAAGGTTAAGAGTTACAGATTCAGTAGAGAAAAGGGTTGGGCTCAGAACGCTAAAGACTGCTAGCATTGAGGAGGCAAATGAAGAAATAAAAATCCTCGAAAGGAGGGGCCAGCTTGGTGGTGTAGTGGTTAAGTTCATGTGCTCTGCTTTGGTGGCCCAGGGTTTGCAGGTTTGGATCCTGGGTGCAGACTAGTATCGCTGGTCAAGCCACACTGTGGCGGCATCCCACATAAAATAGAGGAAGACTGGCACCGGTGTTAGCTCAGCGACAATCCTCCTCAAGCAAAAAAAGGAAGATTGGCAACTGACAGGGCCAATCTTCATCACACACACACACACAAACCCTCAAAAGGAGATGAGAGAGGAGCGATTGGAGAAGCAGGGGGAAAAAGCAAGAGAAGGTAGTAACAAATGAGTCAGTGAGAACAAGAAGTAATTATTTAGTATCTATGTCTAATATGCTATGCTCTGTAGAAATAAGAAACACACAGGGTGTAGCTTCTGCTGTCAAGTAGTTTGCAATCTCACCCTTGAAAAAAAGACAAACACAAGACAATGAGAGGGGGAAAAAAAGAACACAGGGTGAATCAGCAGCATATGCAGTAAAATTGGTTTGCTTATTTCATAATTATTAAATTTTTATTGCATTCTTCAAACTCATTATCTTAAATGAGTTTGAATAGAAGCAATATGATTACATGAGTACAATCTAGTTTTTAAAGAGTACCTAGTAATGCCAATCTTCTACAAATATTTTATAAATTATAATATAGCATCTAATCATTACATGCACAGTTAAGTCAACTCAATTCCATGCTAAAAGAGCTACCTAATTTCTAAGCAAATTTATCAATTGCTGAATTTAAAATAACTAGACTTATGAACACTTTATCTAATAATTAGAAAATTAGTTTTTAGGGTGAGCACAATGTGGTCTATATAGAAGTTGAAATATAATGAGATACACCTGAAATTTATATTTTATAAACCACCGTTACTTCACTGAAAATAAAAAATAGATAAACATTAGATTTTTCCTTACTGAACTTGAATCCAGTAAGTTTAGAACTTAACAATGTCTGAGATTACTTAAATGATTAGACTTCCTATCATCTTTACCTGTAATTTATCTTGAATATTCAGTTCATGAGAAAATACTCCTGATTTAATACAAAGTGAATAAAGATAGACATACAAGTACATAATTACAGCCCAATTTTTAAAAAGGACAAAGATAGGGGCTGGCCCAGTGGTGAAGTGGTTAAGTTTGCATGCTCCATTTTGGCGGCCCAGGGTTCCCGGGTTTGGATCCCAGGTGTGGACCTATGCACCATTCATCACACCATGCTGTGGTGGCATCCCACACAAAATAGAGGAAGATTGGCACAGACGTTAGCTCAGCGACAATCCTCCTCAAGCAAAAAAAGGAAGATTGGCAACTGATGTTAGCTCAGGGCCAATCTTCCTCACCAAAAATTTTTTTTAAAAAAGGACAAAGATAAACATAGATAAAAGATGAAGTAAATGTATTAAAATGCTAATAGATGGACAACAGGAGATTTTCATTTTCTTACTTCTACCTTCTTTTACATCCTCTACAATAAACAAATTAGTTTTATAACAACAGACAAAAATTTACTAAAATAGTTTTCTCTTAATTAGATTTCTGCAGAGGTACAAAACAGCTGAAGACACAGAGTATCAGTTATTTTTATAGATATCTGTTGGGGCACTTACATCTTTTCATTTTTAAGGGTGTTATGCTTCCTCTATCAATATAAACTCAGAGAGGGCAATTATGTCTATTTCTTCTCTAAGTTCCTAGAGTCCAAACTGCTATGCTCTGCAAAGGGGCACTGTATCCTCAGCGCCTAACCCCCAAAAATATTTGTAAAATGAATCCCCTGAAACCAGTTTGTTAGGTCAACAACTTTTCCCTCCCTCTTTATGCTAATGTTTGTCATGGTTAAACCCAACAGTTCTATAAATACTGTCCTAAGTTTTAAAAATATCACATATTGTACGTTGGTATGTACTTTTGCATACAGTGTTTTAATTTAATATCATTTTATTTCAGTAAGTAAATCATAATTCTTAGGAATTTAAAATATGACTTGTACCATATCTTCGGAAAGTTCTAACTTCATTTTTTTTTCTTTTTAAAGATTTTATTTTTTTCCTTTTTCTCCCCAAAGCCCCCCCAGTACATAGTTGTATATTTTTTTGTTGTGGGTCCTTCTAGTTGTGGCATGTGGGATGCTGCCTCAGCGTGGTTTGATGAGCAGTGCCATGTCCACACCCAGGATTCGAACCAACAAAACACTGGGCCGTCTGCAGCGGAGCATGTGAACTTAACCACTCGGCCATGGGGCCAGCCCCTCTAACTTTCTTTTAAATAAGTGATTTTGAAAGGGTTTCAACATTCTTATAACATTTATTAAATTTATCTGTTGAACTTAACTCTGGTTCTAACCATTTCTCTTAAGAATGGTTGATGGCAAAGTTATTAAATGTAGAAAGAATTGAGAAATTGAGTCAACAAATAATAAACATTAAAGTTATCAGTACTCAGATTAGTTGTTACAAATCCACATCCTTGGCCTTCACATTTTTTTCCCCCAACAGGTTGGGCACAGTCAATACTCAGAATTAATTACGGGATATACTGATTAGTCAGGCAGCCCAAGGGAGAATGAGCTGTTAGATGATAAATAACTAAAGCTTACCTATTTAATTGCCAGGATTTATTTCAACTAATCTTAAAAGAAATATTTCTAAAATGTTTAATCTACTTTCCTTCCTTTTAGTCAGAGTATTCTCAACACAATTTCACTTTTGGTATGACTTAAGGATATCATCATAGTATTTTAATTATGTACAATGATACTTAGAGAACCACAGTGATGACTGTTGGATTGTTTGTCCCTTCACTGGAAAGTTCTAGACTGTTACAGATTTTGTTCTCTGTCTTTTCATCTCTTGCTATCTCTTTCCTTCCAGACTGCTTATGAGCTGTCGGTTTACATGTCTCTAGCAGAACATCCTTCCCCTTTCTAACTGGTTTCCCAATCTATAGAAATAAGAAACAAAACAATCAAGTTGCATTCATAAGCCATTCAGAGATTAAAAATACAGTCCCTGGCAGTCCTTAAAGCATTCATAGCTTAATTATATGACAAAGGGTGCTATGGGAACCCAGAGGAGGAATATCTAACTGAGTCTAGGGATTTCAGAGATGGCTTCCTGGAGGAGCTAGTTCTGAAACTGGGGTATAAAGTACAAATGAGTATGATTTGATAGGCAAAAGAATGTAGAGCATGGGTGGAGGAGAAGATCAAGTGTACAGGCAAAAGAAATAGCATGGAAATAATAAAAATACCTCAAATTTATTGAACAAATTATGCGAATTAATTTACTAAAATCCACATAACAATTCTATGAGGTACATTATTCCTACTTTAAAGATGAGGAAACTGTGGCACAAAAACAACCTGGTTTGCCCACAGTCACACAACTAGTTAAATGGCAAAGTCAGGATTTGGACTCAGGCAGTCTGGCTCTAAACCTCACACTTTAACCACCATGCTATATTGTTGACTTACGCAAAGTTATGAAAGCAAGAGAGGATCCAGTGTTTTGGGCGAGCTACTACAAGTAATGTTTAAAGCTGGAAGACTGCAAATGTGCCTTAGTGTCATAGAAGAGAAGGCAGAAACCAGATCTGAGGAGCCGCGTACGCCAGGCACAGGTGTTTGGATTTTTTCCCGTAGGCACTAAGCGCCATCCAGCAGAGGAGTCGCAGGATCACATCGCCTTTGATAAAGACTCAGTGAGATTAGAATGGAGAAAAACAACCAGAGGCTAGAAGTCCAGATAGGAGGCTATTCCAGAACTCTCTGTGAGAGGTGAGAAAGACCTGAACCAAAGCAACAGAAGTGGGAATAGAAAGGAGAGGAAAAATTAGAGATAATTAGGATGTCGAATTCATAAAACTTATGACCTTGATGAGGAACATTAATGATAGGAAGAAAGGAACTAAAGCTGTAGTCAAGGCAGAAAACAGATTTTGAGGGGTGTGGAGGTAGTATAAAAGGTTCATTTTAGACGTGTTTGAGGTGCTTGTGGGACAGTAACAACATAAAAACAGCTAACACTTACAATGAGCTTATTATGTGCCAGGCACTGGTCAAAGAACTCTACGTGTATTGATCCAGCAAATCGTCAAGGCAACCCTATGAAGTATTTATATTAATTTCATTTTACATGAGGCAACTGAGAAGTCAAGGAACTTTGCCCAAGGTCACACAGCTATTAAGTGGCTGAGCAGGGGCTTGAGCCCAGGTAGCTTGGATCAGAGAGTATTCTGCCTTTAACAGAGACATGGCAGTTATATAGATGAGTTTGGCATCGAAGAATGGTTTAGACTAGAGATAAGGATTTGGAAGTCATCAGTATATATAGATGGCTGAAGCTGTGAGTATTTACTTAGATATAGAGTATGTAGTTTTTCTCTAAGTGTGGTCCTTCAATCACTTAGGTGTGATACCTTGAGGGTACTTATTAAAAGTACAGATTCCTAGGCATCACTCAGGTCCACGGAAACAGAATCTCTGGGGATAAGGCCCAGAAATATATAGTTTTCACTCCCCAATTTATTCTTATGCAAATTGAAGTTTGAAGATCACTGATGAGGAACAAGCAAAGAAATGTGTAACAATGATATTGAGTTTATTAGAAGTGTGTCTAAAATGGGAATAAACACATTCTGAAGAAAGATGGCAAGGGTCTAAGCAAGTGTCTGATGGGTCTTTTATCAAATCTAAGGTATCATCTATTATAAAGTGCATTATTCTTTTATATACCACAAGAGAAAAAAAAATAGGAGACCTCTCATGCAAAGCTGGAACAACAGAAGGCCTGCAAAAGCAGTGCAGCATAAATAGAAAATAAACCCACTACACAGAGAGAGACAGCAAGGAAACCTGAAAGTCTCTACCTTTTAAGCACTGGGCACTGGGTAGAGGGAATTTTATCCAAGAGACAGTTCTTACACAGCTTTGTAGTCTGAATTCATATACCCTACCAGTGTGTGTGTGTACGGGGGATCAACCCTCAAACAGAGAATTTAACTTAAAATTGCCTCAGGTTTAGAGCAAACGACTGGTAGAGGCAAATGCAAATCCTCTCTGAAATAATCTGACTTCAATCCAGGTCACTAACGATAACAAGACAAATCCCTATTGTAGAAATGTTTTAAATGTGAAAAAATATGTCTTCAAATCATTGAAATACACTAAATGGAATGTGTACGAAGCTATTCTGAATGCTTAGAAACTTCGGAGTGGAAGGGTTATTTTTGGTTCTCAAACATACTCCATACATAATTTTAAATAGGTGTTCATTTGTTTTTAAAAGTAAGAACTACAAAAACAGGTAACTAAAAATCATAAAAATTCTTTTCTTCCCTTCACATTTAACCATTTTTTATAATTCCTCTAAATATAAAATGTCTCATGCATAAAAAAGCACAAAACAAAGGAAACAACGAACCAGTGAGAACAGAGAACTCGTACCCCAGAGTCCACGTAAACGCTTCAAGATTCTTTGAGACGTAGATTGCAAAGTTCACCACAGGCCCTGGTAACACTCCAGACACAACAGGAGGAAGAGCAAACTCTGCTCCTGCCAAGAATGATGATTTACAGTCCCAGTCCAATACTCAGTATTCCTCCATTCACTCACAGACCACAGACACACTAATTTAGTATTTTCATTATATCCAGATTACCCTGGCCCTTTTTAAGAAAAATTAACCCCTTCTCAACAATACCATTTTGAAAAAATTCCTTTAGCACTTTTATAATCTTCAGCAAAGCAGTGTATTTCTAGTTCAGACATGCATTTTCAGTCTTTCCAAAGGTAATATAAACTGTACAAATTACGCACCATAGTTGCTCTAGGATCTTATAAAATCACAACTTCATTGTATAGCAAGCACATCATTCAAACAGATCGTTAGAGGACTAAAACGGATTTAGAGTGAAAATAAGCACCAATTGGTCACTGCGAGGAGTTCCCTAATTCAAACATGTGAGTTACAAATAAACTAGGTACACAAGCACACTGCTAGCTTCTCCCTGCTTTAGTGGGTGAAAGTCCTCAAGGTCCCTTTCACGGCACAGTCTGTCTAGAGCAATCGATGTGAGAATTCTGATCTGATTCTCATTCTTGCCACTCCCTGCCCCTACCTCGTTCACTCAGGAAGACTGTTTCCTATCCCAGGAGCAAACGTATACAAGGATATACATGTGTGAGTATAGGGATTTTCTAAGACTGCAGAAAGTGAAGTTTCCTAGATCCCTATCTATAATTTAACATCCACTTTCCCATAGAAACAAGAGATTAATGGTTTTAGAGTGCCACTACTGTTCGATGTTATAAAAATTTTGTGTCTGTGTGGATCTGTAGAAAATCCACTCTGAATGTCAATGTCAACCTACTCAGTAACCTTTGAGATGGAATTTGTTAGTACAGTTTGTATACTATATAATATTTAACTTAAAACATTTTTAAAGTGATTCATAATCCCATTATACAGAAACCACTATTAACAGGTTTTTTAAAAAAGTAATATATCCACAGGTAACAAAACTTAAACAGCTTAGAAAAGCACAAAATAAAAAGTAAAAATTTTTCTGCTCCTAGACTGATGATTCTTAACCACATCTATTGCTTTCCCCTCTCTGAGGATAACCACCAACAGTTTCTTGAGAACAGAAAGAAAAACAATTATTCATATACCTAAGCACTTTTCTTTTGGCAACTTTCCTGTCATACACATCAATCAGCAGGAAGGATCCATCAGCTTCTAGAAGCATGACAATCTCCATACCATTACATCCCTTTGATTTACATCCCATTACATCCCTCCCGGATTTAGTAATGACGGACTAATTCTTTTCTCAGGCATTTCCCCCTCCATTTCTATGAACTTGAGGGCAGGACTGAATCTGTGTGGTTCCACTAAGGAATATGACGTAATGGAAAGGGCTCCTGACTGAGTCAGAAGACCTGGGTTCTTTCCTGTTTCTGACACTTATATAACGTGTAATCTTAGTTAAGTCACTTCCTTTCTCTTAGCTTTGAAAAATATAAAGCATTATGTAAATACACAGTAGTAGAAGTAGCAGTGATAATAAACTTTTTATCATTCTTTTCTGGGAGTTTCAGCTTCCTTAAACTTAGCCTTTACAAATATTAATCTCTGACATAAATTCTTCCCTTTCCTCTCTCTAATAACTCAACTTCCTGTATTTCTATTTTCCTAATTCTTCTGACTTGTCAGGTTTCCATTCTCCCTAATAAGCAATGGAATTCCTCTTCATATTAAAAAATATATATTCTTGACACTAAACTATTCTTGAAGTTCTTACACCCTTACATTTCTAGAAATGTTACCCTGAGACTTTTATTCATATAATGCATTTTCATGTTTCCATTCTCCCTAATGAGCAAATGTACCTGCAACCTATATTATTTGATAAGGCAGAAGAGCATAGTGGTTAAGGGGCGGGTTCTGCAGCAAGATTCCTTGAGATGAATCATGTGTGATCTGAGGCAAATTTCTTAAACTTTCCTTGTTTTTTTTCCCCCCATCTATGAAATGGGAATAATAAGATTGTCTACCTATTTCAGAGATTATATGTAATGAATCAACATAAACTTCTTAGAAGAGAGCTTGGCTCACAGTAAGCACTAAGTAAAGGTTATTATTGCTATCCAAAAATCTCTATATTTTGGATATCACATCCAAAATTTTGTCAGGATAATCACTGATGTCCATAATGGTACTGAAAAACCACAAAATCCAAAAATCTCTCTTAAACTATTGAAACCTGATTTACATCCAGTATTGTTTTAAGATGTCATACTATATCCTAAAGTCTCCAAATAGGTAATCCATAAACGGTATCTGAGATGACTTTTCACAAAGTGGAATGCTCCATTCCCCACAACATTTAACCTACTTATAGTAACTTTACATTGCTGCTATACAAACCCAAATTTTATACCTGATATCTTCTCTACGCCCAGCCCTTCTCAAGCGACTATATTACTTTGGGTGTTGCCCTGACTTATTTATTCATTTATTTCCGCTCAAGATGGTAACTTTTTTTTATCAAGTACTGACTACCATCTCTGAATTTGAGAGTTCATATCCACTTAAATGTTCTAAAGGCAGTCAAATTTATATCCAAAACTTAATGTCATCTTCCCTCTAAAAGCTACTTTTCTTCCTGCATTTTTAATCTCACTTAATACTATCATCTCCCTACTCCCCAACTCTCAAGTCCTGAGGATTTCAAGACCTAAAACACTTCTTGAATCACCTATACTGTCCCATCCTTACCACCACTGACTAGGTGCCCCAGCCTACGCCCTCATCAGTTTTTGCCTGGACTATTACAATGGTCTTCTAAAGTGACTTCCCTGATACTAATCTTGTCCCACTAAAACTGTCCTCTACTCTGCCTCTAGAGTGATCTACCTAAAATTACAATCCAGCCATGTCATTTCAATGCTTAAAACTCTTCAGTGACTCCTTACTGCCTTCAGAATAAAGATCAAGCATGTTCTCAGGGCATATAGGGCCCTCCATGACCTGTTCTCTATCTGTCTAGTTCTTTTCTCCTGCCTCTACTGAGTGGACACACATTACTAGTGTTCCTATTGTTCTCTCTTCCTAGAATATTCTTACCCTTTATGCAAGACAGTTTATCAGTTAATCTTTCCATTAAGCTTTTCCTTTCCTGGTTCCCTGAGGCTGGGCTAACTATCTTTTGTGCATACCTATATGTTTAATATATTACAGTGAAATAATTCTTTCATGTCTTCCACACTAAACTGAAAGCCTTGAGGACAGGGATCAAGTCTCATTCATCTTTGTAATCTTAGCACCTAATTCAATACTTTAAAAATGCTTGCTAAACTGAAACAAATTAAAAGCCATGCAGAATTCTAAGTCCTGCTGACAAGTTATCCCAATAAAAGGTAAAAGGATGGGGGCCGGCCCGGTGGCACAGCGGTTAAGTGTGCACATTCTGCTTCGGCAGCCCAGGGTCCACCCGTTCAGATCCCGGGTGCGGACATGGCACCACTTGGCAAGCCATGCTGTGGTAGGTGGCCCACATATAAAGTAGAAGAAGATGGGCACGGATGTTAGCTCAGGGCCAATCTTCCTCAGCAAAAATTAGGAGGATTGGCAGCAGTTAGCTCAGGGCTAATCTTCCTCAAAAAAAAAAAAAAAAAGGTAAAAGGAAGATGTCTATGCAAGTCAGACAAAAGAGCGCTCTAGTCACTAACAGTAGTGTCTGAGTTATTCTGTCAAAAAGCAACACAAACACCTAGGTTTGTCATAACATTGCTCTTCTTTGCATCCTGAGCTCCATATTCATAATTCCAATTCTTATTCTTATCAGCAAGCTGCAGTATCTTAACCACGCTGACTTTGACCCATATGTCTAAAGTGAACAACTGTTCTAAAAGGCTGAAGTAATCTATTGATGGACAAAGTTGTTGACAGGCTGATCTGTAAAGAGATACCATTAAGCCCTTATTTTTTTTTCAAACTAGACTTGTTGGCACAGCTGTTAAGGTCTTAACATGAGAAATAGCTTATGTTGTTGAATAGCACAGAGGGCAAAAGGACAAAACCTGATTTTCCTGCCTAGCTGAGGTGGAAGCTTAATTAAGACAATCAAAATATATTTTGCTTAAAATGCACCAATGAAAATTTATATCACCCTCCTCTCTAAATGTTCCAGTTCCTCATTAGTTTCAATGTGCATACTTTACTTCTAGCTGACTGTGCCAAATGCTGAAAGTGCTGAGGGCCTTCCAATGTACCCCTAACAGCCAAAATACAAGAGGCATAGAGGAGACTCTATGATGGCTAAACATAAGAGATCTTTATTTCTCCTGAGAACTTCTCTTGCATCCAAATAGAGGATACCTGTGAGTGTGTCTGCATAATTTGCTTTATTTAATATTGAGCTGTCTTTTCAATAAAGCTAATGTTAGGAACCTGCATAATTTTCAGTTTTCATTCCATTTAAATTTCAGTAATATTTGCTTAGTGCCTAACATGTGCCAGACTTTTTGCTAAGAGATGGAGGAGGAAGGAGGAAGAAGTCACAGTCTTGGGGGAAATAAACGCAATGCCTAACCAATTTGGGGCTTTGATCTTGCACTAAACTAGTACAGATTTGGTGTCCTACAAAAAGTGAGGTTGACCCTCCAATGCTGCTTTCATCATGGTGGTTGACTAAGTTTGCTAGTCCAGCCCAGATGAGCCCCAGTTAAGACAGCGCCAGCCTCCTTTAATATGACCAACTTTCATCCTTCACTTAAAAATTGCCTGTCAGCTGCAAATTACAGTTTATGAAAAGACAAAGAGGGGTTGTAGCAAGGAAAAAGCAAAGTACAGCCAAAGGCATTTACAATAAGTTCCATCATTAATAATATTATTCTTATGTACATGAATACTGCCTACAACTTCTTATACTTACATTATATATAAATCCATAATATTTTACTGTGCTAGCTGAGAGACTAGACTGAGAGTATTTGGAAAGAGGTTAGACAAAAAACAAAAGCAAAAACAATATATATAGTTTTTTTTCTCTGATTACAAGAGAAATACATGCTCATTCTACAAAATTTGGAAATTGAAGAAGAAAATAAAAATCACTGTAAATTCTACTAGTTTGAGATTGTTAAAATATTATTAATATTTTGGTATCTATTGTCTAAGTTGCCTTTCTACTTAATAGTACATGATAAACATTTTCTTGTATCATTAAATATTCTTTTAAAGTAGTGTTTTTTTGTTTTTTGGGGGGTTTTTTGAGGAAGATTAGCTCTGAGCTAACATCTGTTGCCAATCCTCCTCTTTTTGCTGAGGAAGATTGGCCCTGAGCCAACATCCGTGCCCATCTTCTTCTACTTTATACGTGGGACGCCTACCACAGCATGGCTTGCCAAGCGGTGCCACATCCGCACCCGGGATCCGAACTGGTGAACCCCGGGCCGCCGAAGCAGAATGTGCGCACTTAACCACTGCGCCACCGGGCTGGCCCCTAAAGTATAGTTTTTTCAATGGCAGGAAATAAATATTTATGTAAGTTACCAATTTTTTCATTAGAATATAGTCTAGAAATGGTATCATTAGGTTAAAGACAGTTTTAATGCTTCTGATACACACTGTCAAATTGCCTGGAGCTGTTTTAAATTAAGAAATTATTGGAGCTTTGCTTACACTTAGGCAAAAGTCTTAAAGTCACAATTCCCACCATGTCTTGAGAATGTCTCCAATCTATGATACTCTATTTTAGACAAAGTTTCTCTTGGTTAACTTCCTATTAAAACTTTATGACAATTAGACCTAGAAAAAATAGAAACTCTGCATATATAGATTAATAGAATAACATAGATATCAATTTGCTTACCACATTGTTAATAATAGTATCTCTAAAATACTTAATAGGGAGAAAGTGAGATTCTAGGAAATACCTAAAACAAATTTACCTTCTATTTTTTAACTAAAACTCTTATAAATACAGATAAATCAAAACTGTAAGACTCAATTCTGCAAAATATATGCAGTCTTACACAGTATATTCTTTGTATCTGTACTAACAGGCAAAATGTAAAAATTATCAACTAGTACTTGAAAAGTATTATAATTTACAAAGGCTTTACACATCAAATTTTGTCTTAACAACCTTAAAAAGTGGCATTACTATTACTAAAGTCATTTTTGAACACATGAGGAAACTGAGGCAAAAAGATTAACTGACTTGCCTAAGGTTACAAGTCTAATAAGTGGTAAAAACAGAATTCAAATCAGGTGTCCAGACTCTAAATGTGGTGCCATTTCTATTTCTGTACTGCCTTCCATAAATCATAGATAATCCAATTTTTCCCTATATTTTGCCTCAGATCAAAAAAAAATTAACAGATTTATTTTCTTAATGCTATTTATCTAAGCCAAAATTAAAATAAGTTTGCATTCCCTGAGTGCACACACTCACAGTGAGTGGCCTAACATAACTGCTGATAGCAGACACATGCCAGCCTAAAGTTAACACTTTTCTCTTGCATAAATCCACACACAGAGAAACATGTTTGGCTGAGTACAATTCAATTTGTAAAATTTCCAAAGAAAACAAACATTAAACTACCAGAATTGTTTTTCCTCCAAATATACCTACTGTGGAGATAACAACTGAGAAAAACATCAAATATCTTTAAAATAAACTCTATTCTCTCCTTTAAAAAAACATACAGGGGCCAGCCCCACAGCAGAATGCTTAAAGTTTCACGTGCTCTGCTTCAGCAGCCCGGGTTCACAGGTTCAGATCCAGAGTGCGGATGTACTCCACTCATCAGCCATGCTGTGGAGCCATCCCACATACAAAGTGGAGGAAGACTGGCACAGGGTGAAACTTCCTCACACGCACAAAATAAATAAATAAACATATACATATATACCCCCAAATAAATATTTCCTTCCATTTCTCCCTCCTCCCTACTAACTCCCCAACTGCCTCTAACAATGAAAGAATAAAAAATTAACAATAGATGGCTTTTGAAGTTGGTAATTTATAACTTTTACAATGCCATCAACTGTCATTAATTTAGCATTATCTTTAACATATTAATAATAGTTTGTTTGATGTAATTTAGTTGCTTTAACAAACATAGTTTTCATTTTAGCAATGTCTGCACACATCTACTTTCCTCTATAGTTCCTTAAGAGCAGGGACATCTTATTCATTATTCTATTATCCGCTGGACTTATTATATGATAGTCATTCAGTAAGCATTTGCTGCACTTAATTCAACTAATGCAGTAGAAACACATAAAACAAACTACATCTAATAGTTAAACAATTATTAGTGTACGTAATGCATACATTTTACTTCTCTGTAAAAAGGATTCATCTTTAAATTATATTTGGCGACATTTTTTTCTTTTACTGTGGTGCATAAAGTAACGCTGTACCTTATAATCTTTGGCATCTTAGATTTAATGAATAAAGTCTTTATAAAAGTATACACTGAGAACATTTTTCTCATGCTATTAAATGAGTAAATGCAGAGTGCTGATCGTGGATCTCTACAACTACGTACAGATGTGAGGGGGTATCTGTTAGAGACGGCTCTGCTGCTCTCTCAAATCAGCGTGTTAGGTCTTCAAGAGACAGAACTGTATTTTATTCGTCTTCCTATTTCTAGTATGTGCTCCCTAGGGGCTCATTACAGGTGAGCTAAATAAATAAAAACATTTGGTCTGGGAAAGGGAATGGTTTGGAGAGAGGGGATGATCCATGCTATAAAGGAAGAAAACAAATTATAAAGATAACTTGACTTAAAGAAATAAAAAGAAAGAAATATACTTACCATTCTAATATTTAAGGATTATAGGTCTACACCTCACTAAAGCATTCACCAAATGTGGTAAATGGAATACTAGACTCATAGAATAGTAACTGGAGTTACTCCCTAAATTAAATAGATTTCCAGGCAAATAAATTTGGGGAAATGAGTAAAACAAAATTAACCAACTTCTTCACCTGCAAGTTTTGTCAATATATTTAATATTCTACTATCATTGTGAATTTCCAAAACAGGGATAGAGAATGCATTTCCCAAACTTATTTGCAACAGACACCTTTTCTGAGGATCCTCTTGAGAGATTAGTATTCCACAGAACAGAATTTGCAAAGCAGCTCTACACAAGAGATAGCTATCAAAATGTTATGAGGTATGTAATTGATAACATGAAATAACAACTGATAACAGAAATAACAAAGAGCAAACTGTCTAAAGCAGCCTTGTTGCACATACAGAAATTCATATTCCCAGTGTAGGCGAGTAAAGGAAGAAAAGAGATTGTCCTATAAAAAAGGGTTAAAGACTGTAATGTTCAAGTATTTAAACTCACTTGATTTAGTAAATAACCTCTCTGGTACATCTGACTAAATGGCACCAAAAAATTAGTAGCACACCTTCAAAAGTACCTGACAGCTGGGCCGGCCCGGTGGCACAGCAGTTAAGTTTGCACATTCTGCTTCGGTGGCCCAGGGCTTGCGGGTTCGGACATGGCACTACTTGGCAAGCCATGCTGTGGTAGGCGTCCCACATATAAAGTAGAGGAAGACGGGCACGATGTTAGCTCAGGGCCAATCTTCCTCAACAAAAAGAAAAAAAAAAGGAAAAAGTACCTGACAGAATTATGATATAGAGAACTTACTCAATAGATACTATAACATTTTTTCATTAAAATAACTCACAAGATAAGAAGAGTTCATAGAAGAGACAGTAAAATTGACCAACAAAATTCAAATAATTGGCATAAAATTATTTTGGAACAAGAAATAGAATTTGTCTCTTATGTGTTCTAAATGAATAAAGTCTAAAAAAAGAACATATCACAACAGAGGGTCTCACAACCATCATCTGTCCCTTTTCGAACAGAGGAATATGAGAAAATGCAATTAGGTTCAAACAAAAGGAGAAAAGTGAAGAACATCAAATACCGTAGTCTTTATAAGACTTGGTGTCAGAAACTCCTCCCAAGCACTACTACTGACTGGTGAAGCGTTACATTTAGACTCACTGCGGTGGTGATAATATTAAGTTCTAACTAGTTCTGTGACCTTACCCTAATTAGTAACTTAACCTCTCCATAACTCTCTCTCTATATAAAATAAAACGGTTGACTGAAGTAATCTTGAAGTTTTCGTCCATTTCCAAAATTTACTAAAAGAGAGGCAAACTTACAAACATGATGAATTTTCACTGAAGCTTTTACCATAATTCTTGAGTTCTAAACCTTGGCTAACAATTGAACATTTGTCATTACAGTGAATATCTTTCTGAATACCTTGATGATCTTACCTAGACAACCATTAAGTGAAGATTTCAAAAATTTAAAGAATATATATTTTAAATTATTTCAACAGGTATTTATTTACAACACTCTTGTTCTAGAAAGATTTTTAAGTGACATAAAATTACATATAATAAAAGAAGGTAAAACAAAATGTGAAAAGTTCTGATCAAAATGTTGAATTAATATAAAAATATCCAAGTTCCCCTCCAACCTAAATACAGAAATATTGGACAATATATAACATTTAAAAATATATAGCCAGGGCTGGCCCCGTGGCGAAGTGGTTAAGTTTGCACGCTCCGATTTGGTGGCCCAGGGTTTTACTGGTTCAGATCCTGGGTGCGGACATGGCACTGCTCATCAGGCCACGCTGAGGTGCCATCCCACATGCTACAAATAGAAAGACCCACAACTAAAAATATACAACTATGTACTGGGGGGATTTGGGGAGAAAAAAAAAAAGATTGGCAACAATTGTTAGCTCAGGTGCCAATCTTTAAAAAAAAAAATATATATATATATATATATAGAGAGAGAGAGAGAGAGAGATAGCTAAGATCAAATGCAAGAAAGGGAGATGTCCAGGTGCCAGAAACAAAGAGAACACTCAGGCCATAGTGGTGAATGGCAGCTGGGTTTTTAAAAATGTTTTAAATGATTTTAAAAATCAGATTTATTAAATATATGTCTAATGTATTAGATTTACAAAAGTTGCCTAATTACTTAGGAAGATGTTGCTTATTAGAATTGAAGTCTGCCTTGATAGCTGTTTAAAGTATATGAGAAAATATGATAGACTAAATAAAAAAACATAGTTTGAAATGCATAAGGAATTTAAATGTGCTATTACATGTTTAAGGAAGATTTAATCTCCTAGACATACTAGTTAACTGAACATTAATCAAAGAAAAAGTCAAAATCCTTATTTTCATGCAAAAACTACTAGATCTAAAAACTGATCCAGTAAAAATTTTAAGTTAAACTCAAAGGCTTAGGAATAATTATATTTTAAAAATTACAACTTTAATAAATTGAATATTAATTAACACAAACTAAAAGCACTTTTCAAGAACAAAAGTCCACCTCAGAGACTAAAAGCACCATTTGAAAACAAGGATGCCCACCATCAGTGGTAACATTCAACACTAAACTGGAAATCCTGCCATAGCAATAAAACAGAAAAAGACAATAAGATGGATAAGAATTTAAAACGAAGAAACAAAATTGTTACTTGTAGGCAATATGATTATCTACGTAGAAAAGCCTAGATAATCTGGATAATCTATCTAGAAAATGTAATTTTAAAACATACTCACACAATAGTCAGAAACCATAAAAACCGTAGGGATAATGCCAAATACAAATTTGCAAAATTTTTGTGATAAAGAACAAGGAGAACGGACTGCTCTTCTAGTTATTAAAATTTATTATAGAAAAAAATTTTATTATCGAGCTTTAGTAATTAAAATAGTGGTACTGGCACAAGGTGAGACAAAAAGATTGATGGAACAGAAAAGAGTCGAGAAATTGACCCTGATATACATGGCCATTTGCTATATGAAAAAGACGGCATTTTCATGGGGAAAGGATTAACTACTCACAATTTGTGCCAGGATAACATGATACCCATATTGTAAAAACTAAACATATAACTCTACTCCATGCCAAACACAAAAATAAACTCCAGCTGGACTGAACACCTACATGTAAACAACAAATCTTTAACTGTTTTAGAAGAAAATATAGAATATGTTTCAGACTTTGAGTAAGAAAGATTTCATAATACACAAGACAACGTACAAATAGGAAAAGGAAAAGTGATAAAAACTATATTAAAATTAAAACTTGCTATACAACAAAAGACACTATTGACAAAGTTTAAAAAGAAAGCAACATATAGAACAGATAGAAGATTAGTATTCAAGTTACAGAAACAACTCCTATAAATAATTAAGAAAAAGACAGCTCAATTAATACAGGAATAACAGATATGAACAGTGGTTAACAGATAAGAAAATACGAGTAGCTAAAAACCAATAAGATACTCAACTTTAGCAAATGTAATGTTATCAGGAAAATACAAGTTAAAACAACAATTAAATATTATTTCACACCCATTAGATTGACAAGAACTTAAAAAACCAGTCAATATTTGGCAAGGATGTGGGGAGACGGAAATTTTCATGAACTGCTGCTGGGAGTATAAACTGGTATAAAATTTTGGAAGACAATTTGAAAACTGTGATGCTGTATATATACTTTATAACTCAGCAATTCCACTTCTCAGTATTTATGAATGAACCCTACAGAAAAAGGCACATGATAATTTGGACATATGTATAGTGATGTTCACTGTAGCCTTGCTTGCGTAGAAAAAAATGAAAAAATAACCTAAATATACATTAACAGGGGAATGGATAAATTGTGTCATATTCACACAATGAAACACCATACAGCAGCTGAAATTAGAAAAACTAGATCTGCATTTAGCAACACAGATGAGCTTTGAAAATATACTGTTGAGTGAAAAAAGGAAGTTATAGAATGACAGATATCATAAGATGTGTTTTATATAAAACTTTTTAAAAACACAAAGACAATATATTATGGTGCCAAGGGCACTTTCATACATATGTAGTTATTTATTCTATTAAAAAAAATAAAATGGGGCCAGCCCAGTGGTGCAGCAGTTAAGTTCCTGTGCTTCGCTTCAGTGGCCCAGGGTTTGCCAGCTGAGGCATGGATCTACCCACTGCTTCTCAAGCCATGCAGTCGCAGGCATCCCACATATAAAGTAGAAGAAGATCGGCACAGATGTTAGCTCAGGGCCAATCTTCCTCAGCAAAACGAGAAGGATTGGCGGCAGATGTTAGCTCAGGGCTAATCTTCCTCAAAAAAAATTAATTAATTAAATAAAATAAACAAATAAAGCAAATAAGGCAAAATAACATTTGTTCAGGGGATAAGTAAAAGGGTGTTTGTTATATTATTTTTTGTTTGTTTGAAATATTTAATATTTTTTAAATGACACAAAATTTTAATATCTTACCTCTCTGTATATATGCACATAAAATATGTGGATAAGAAAAACAAGGGTAGAGAAGTTAGAATGAAGCCAGCAATAAGACTGGTTTATAAAATTTATATCCTAAGTGTGTATATGCGAGAGTTGGCTCACAAATCTTTCAATAAGGGCAAAACGAATATAGATTAAATAATTCTGTTGTTTTTCCTAAAAAGTCAATATGCCAGAAATATTGGTGATTTAGACATTCAAAGCACATTAATGTAAATATGGAGACATCAAAAGACAGAAGAACTATAGAAACTATTAAAGAGTAAACCTGATTTAAGTGGTTTATTCATTTATTCCTGAAAGATAGAAGCAAAATAACAAGAAAAAAAGAGAAAGACTGTATTCTGAGAATAGTAAGTATGACAATGTTTCAGAAAGTAGGCATTCAAAGGCTGAAAAGAACATAGTTTCGATCAATCTGAAGGAAAGAATTCAAATCAATTTTGTAAAGGATACCTTAAAACTAAAATCTAAAGATTCACAATTTAAAAGCCTTTATGATTCATCTGGGCAACACACACATACACATATACACCAGGGTACAGTCATAATACTTGGTTGACAAGCTATTTTCCAACAAACCAAAATAAGAAAAACCAAGTAAGCATTTGGAGACAAAATTGCTTATGTTACTAAATGGAAGATAATTCGGAAACCTTCCTTTAAAAACTTAAATTGAAGTCAGTCATCATCTAAGGAGATATTTAAGGTTCAGATGGCTTCAGTATTTCACAGTATAAAATGGTGAAATTATTGGGGAGAAATCACAGGTAGATTTTTACAAACCTGTACAGCTAAGCAGAAGAGTAACAAAGAAACATCAATGTGGATAAATAACAGCGTGTTTCAATTGAAGAAAAATATTCCTAATTGTAGGAAGTCTCCATGAGTAACAATTTGCATGTATAGCACTCAGCCAACTGCACATGTTAACAATAGATAACCAGAGAGCAGCACTGACAGGGAACTGGGAGTCTGCTCTTGTGATGTGTTCCAGATAAAGTTTTCCTTGGCCCCATCTTTGGGCTGACTTCAAGCCTCTCTCCCAAGGAAGCTTTGAAGAACAAAACTTACATAGCTGTAAAGAGTCAGTATACTGTGTTTTTTTGTTTGTTTTTAAGTTTCTCACCTTTTAATAATATTGATTACAATAATTAATAGTTTCAGACCCAGCAGAAACTTTAATAAAAATGTAAATTGAATCTAGGCACAGACCTTATACCTTTCACAAGAAACTAACTCAAAGTGGATTATAAATCTATATTTTAAAACATAAAATTATAAAACTTCTAGAAGAGAACATAGAAGAAAACCTACATGACCTTGGGTTTGGCAATGACTTTTTAGATACAGCACCAAGAGTATAATCCATGAAAGAAAAACTGACAAGTTTGCCTTCATTAAAATTAAAAACTTCTGCTTTGCAAAAGACACTGTGAGAAGAAGGAAAAGACAAGCCATAGACTGGGAGAAAATATCTGCAAAATACATAACTGATAAGGAACTTTTGTCCAAAATATACAAAGAACTCTTAAAACCCAACAATAAGAAAATGAACCACCCAACTTTAAAATGGACAAAATATCTGAACAGATACCTCACCAAAGAAGATATACAGGTGGCAAACAGGCATAAGAAAAAATGCTCAACATTATATGACATTAGGGAATTGCAAATTAAAATGAGATACCATTATTTACCTACTAAAATGGATAAAATCCAAAATGACACCACCAAGTGCTGATGAGGATGTGGAGCAATAGGAACTCTCATTCATTGCTGGTGGGAATGCGAAATGGTACAGCCACTTTGGAAAACAGTTTAGAATTCATTACAAAGCTAAACATGAGATTACCAGACAATCTAGCAATCATGGTTCTAGTTGTTTATCAAACTAATTGAAAACTTATGTCCACAAAAACCTGCACACAAATGTTTACAGCAGCTTTATTCATAATTGCCAAAAATTGGAAGCAATCAAGATGTCCTTCAAAAGGCAAACAGATAAACAAATTGTGGTACATTCACACAATGGAATATTAGTCAGTGATAAAAAGAAATGAGCTATCAAGCCATGAATAAAGAAGGAGGAAACTTAAAGGCATATTACACAGTGAAAGAAGCCAGTCTGAAAAGGTTACATATTGTGTGATTCCAATCATATGACATTCTGGAAAAGGCAAAACCATAGAGACAGAAAAAAGATCAGTGGTGGCCAGGAGTTCAAGGAGACGGAGGGAGGCATGAACAAGTGGAGCACAGGGGATTTTTAGAGCAGTGAAACTATTCTGTATGATACTGCAATGATGAATATGTGACATTACGCATTTGTCAAAGCCTATACAATGTACAACAGGAGAGTGAGCCCTAATGCAAATTATAGACTTTAGCTAAGAAAAAAAGAAAAAAAAATCTAGTTCAACTCCCCTCATTTTACAGATGAAGACTCTGAGGCCAGAAAGATAAAGAGACTTGCCAAAAGTCACACAGAAAAAGAAGAGCTCGGGCCACAGCTGCAATCTGTTATTATGGATAAAGCTCAAAAGCAGGGCTGTGATGGATTTTGGGAGTTGTCAACTCAGTTCAGTCCTGTTAATGCTTGAGTTGGGCTACCATTAAAAGTCAGACCTTTGAGGTCTTATTATTAAACACAGCAAGGGTATAAAGAATAAAGAATTCAGCTTACGTTTTGATTCTTCCATTTTAAACACAAGTGAAAAGAAGAGGTTAAGCAACTGGATCTGATGAGGTGGCACCTCAAGAAAGCAGAAAGCCTTTCTTCAGGGAAGGCAAAAGAATGAACATTTGAGCTCTAACTTGGCATTTGAGCTCTATACTTGGTAATCCCTCCCCAAAAAAATCTGTAATGAGAAAAAAAGCTACTGCACTAACAGCTCCCAGCTCCCATTTTCCGCATAGCCCCTCTTTCTGAGGGATGCGACAGAGCACTGTAAAGAAGTTAAGAACACCGAGCTCTGTCAGGAGGCAGATAGGCATGGTTTCCAGTTCTGGCTCCGCCATATGCTAACTATGTGTTCTGGGGCAAGTTATTTAAACTATATGAGATGTCTCAAAACTTCTTACAATTAGATGGGGCATAGGAAAACACACACACAGAGGAAACGGTGCCAAGCACTTAAGTGCTTTACATACATTATTTTATGGTCTTGTTTTAAGAAGCCTATGAGGTAGGTGGTCAGCCAGTGGGTCCAGTATTTGGGGAGCATCTACAACATGTGAATCACTGTTTGAGGCACTGGGAGTACGGTGGTAAACAAGACAGAGTCCTTGCTCTCAAGGAGCTCATATTCTCATGTGGAAGAACACACGATAAGCATGAAACAAACAAGTATGTTTAAGTGGATAACTGAACTGCTGTGAAGAAGATTAGAAAGGATAAAAGGTGGTCTGCTTTAGCTAGAATGGTCAGGTAAGACCTCTTTGAGGATACGGATTTTGAGATGAGTCCAACACAGTGAGAAAGGCAGCCATGTGAAAATCTCAGGTATAAGCATTGTGAAATAGAGAAAACAGCATACCCAAGGATCCTAAATTTGGTATATGCAAAGATCAGAAATATAACAATGGAAATATAACAAAAAAAGATGTACTGTATTTTCTAGATGAAGAAAATGGGGTTTTAGAAAGGTTAGCAATCTGTTTAAGGTAAACAGCAGAGGCACAGATTTGAAGGTTTAACTCCAAAGTCAATGGTCTCAGGAAATGCTATGCTGAAGGCTCCTCTCCAAAGTTAGCAAAACATCTCTATGTGTTTTCAGCCATGAGCAATCCTGTTTCCCAAACAGTCTTCTAAAATGTACTTGTGAAAATTTACTGACCTAAAGAAGTTGTTCTAAATTCTATAACATCTATTTACTTTATTTGTTGCAACAAAAATAAGGCAGACATTATGAAAATAAGAACTCTGAATTAAACAGTGTAAAACTCTATCACATTAAATAAAATTTCATGTGATCGGCAATTATATTTTCCTAAACTAGACATTCTTTAAACTTTTTATATAATATAGATATGTTACCAATGAAATATGGTGTTTTTAATAATTTCTGCAACAAAGCTGCACACAGAGTCCTTGCTCAGAAATATAATCTCTTATGCGGCTGTTTCACGAGAAAAATCATAATTGCCATATTTCTACTTATGGTAACTTTCTTCAATTAAGAAGCTTAAAATGCAAAATATTATTAAAACTAATTTGTAAATTAGGGAAAAATGAAAAAATGAAATATAATTCAAGTATCTCATTATAAAGTCTTAGAGAATGCCAACAATAATGGGATTACACAAAATAGCACTTCAGTTCAACTATAGAGAACTTTATAAATATTTCATTAACCTCAAATTGAAGGACAAGTATTTTACATAAAGATGCTCATTTAAAAAAGCACTGTTTCTTGAGTGCCAACACATGCCAGATGCTAATCTAAAAACTATAACTCATTAAATCTTCACAGCAGTCCTGGGAAGGTAGGTATTATCCTCCTTTTACAGGTAAGAAGATAAGGCTATCTCACGTTCACATCCAAAGTTAGTGGGACTAAACAATTGGCCAAATTCACACTGCTAGGTAAGAAGTAGAGTGGGATTCAAACCCAAGATTCTGTGACTCCAAGGTCCATGCTCTTCTATTTGAATCTATAGCTACATCTTACAACAACAGTTAGGGTTTGATGTACAGAAGCTGTTCAGAAGCAGTACTGGGTATTGTTCACCTGAATGACTCATAAGTCCCTCAAACAAGATGATTAACAAGTCCAAACCTGGACTCAGTATCTTTCCACCCCAAGACTGGTTTCCTAGAATATTCCCTAATCTGATTAACGGAAGGAGTTACTCTTCACCACCTGGATAGTAGTCACCGCAGGCATTTTCTTTAGCTCCCTTATCCAAACAGTCACTAAATCCTGTTGATTCTACCTCCTAAAACGTCACCCTTCCCTCATTATCTCTCACAGAGACCTTGAGCTACTACCCTATCTCCATCCCTCATTGTTCAGCCAAGCTTCTTCAAAGAATGGTCTATATTCCATGGAGACTGTATGCTTCTTAAGGGGAGTTCTTAAGGGCAGCTTCTTAAGTATGCTGCTGTAAACTTAGTGCCAATCACAGAGCATGTCTATAGTAGGTTTTTAATAAATACTGAACAAATGAATACAAACGTCTGGCTTCCATCCCTCCATTCCCTGCAAGCGCAATGAAAAATGTTACTGACGAACTTCTGATAGGAAAACTGCATTGCTTTCTTTAATAAATAAAACCCAGATCCTCTGAGGTTGACAGTGGAGAAAGAAACTCCACACGCAGAAAGACAACTTATGAGTTAAATCCATAAGTTCCAATTCTTGTCCTCAATATTCATTTTCCCTTTGGAGATCTCATCATCACTGCCCCTTTTCACCAGCCTCACTGGGAGAAGGATGCTGCTCTCCTTCTAATGCTCTTGCCTAGTTAGATCTATGATTATATGACTCTTTCCCTTATGTGTCTTGACACAGCAAAGATAAAGTTATAATATTTAAATAAGACTTTACCAAGGCTAGAGAAAAATAAAGGGGAAGAAAGCACAGACACCAAAAGGAAAGCAGGTAGTGAATCTTAAAAGTTAGGATTTTCTCCCTGTGGCTTTTAGGCCCCATTCTATCCCAGTTCCTAATCTACCTTCAACTGGTGAGTTCTACTTTAGCACCTACCATGCAAGAATCCATGCGTACCAAATCCCTTCCTTAAAGACTAAACCTAAGAAAGAGAAGCCCAGAGAGATTCAGAGTTACCCATCCCCACTTAAATCCTTTTATCCAAGTTGTAGTTTCCTGATCTGGAACCTACCTTTTTGGTAGAGGTTAAATAAGAGAAATGCCAGCCCTTTAAGAGAAACTCTCCTAACCTCAGAGAGCAGCATGGTTTACCCTACAGGCCATGTCAAGTCCATCAATCTTTATCTCAATACAGCACAGTAATTCAATATTACTATGGGAATATATGACAGAAGCATACATTGTAGTGTAACAGGGACTACTAATTGCCCATCCATCTAGAAACGTTAGTCTTCTAGACATGTTGGTAGCATTCTGCATATTGACTAGTCATTCCTTGAAATTTACAAATCCCTTGGTTTCCCACCTCCTGGTTATTCTCTTCCTTCTCTGGTTAGTTTCAGACTACCCAGGCTCTTTTCTTATCCTGCATCCTCTCCATAACCAATCGTATTTGCTCCCATGGTTATAATATAATGCTAACATAGTGGTTAAGAGTAAGCTTTGGAGGAATTCTTCCTTTTTTTTTTTTTTTTTTAGCTATGTAAGGATAAAATAATACACATGCAAAGCATTTAACAGATTGCCTGAATCATAGTAAGCACTTAAGATTTGGTAGCTGAAAAGCAAAATAAAACAAAATATTCTGATAGGGTGATAGTTTCCAAATATATATCTCTAGCTCAGACCTCATTGCTGAGCTCAAGATCAATGTACTCCCATATGATATGTAGGGCCTAGGAAAACTTGCAAATAAGATTTGTCTCTGAGGACTAAACTATAAATCAGTACACAATGGACCAGAGTAGATATATGCAAGTTAGCTTATAGAGACAGAACGGCTCTAAGACAAGAGACCAGGCTGCAATATAAATGTTTTAACATATTTAAAGAAAGAACGTTTTCATCTAAAAGAAGAGTTGGTCAGGAATGGAAAAAGAGAAAAAGCAACTAACAGAGGCAAAAATTGGAGGCAATTAATCCAGAAGTTCTCATAGCTTAATGCTACTAAGTGACCACAACATATATCTAATTTCCTTTGTTCTGATTTCAAGCTCCTAACCAACCTGCTGATTTCTCATGTAATTTTCCTACAGAGAAAACCCCTTGGTCAGAGAATCAGTATGCTATCTACTTGGCAAATATCTCAAAGAATATTAACAAATTGGCATCCTGATAAATTTATTAGTCACCTGTGAGTATCACTCATACGGACATATACAAATCTCCAAATCTCACAAACTCCGGTGCACTTAGCAAGATTGTGTTTCTAAGCCCACACGACTTACGAGCTCTGGTTTTTCACAGTAAATTCATCAATGAATTTCATAACGAAGGTCTCTTGGAGACAAGCCAGTTAGCTTTTTCCTTGACCAGAGCACTATTCATAAGCAGCAACTCCTCTCTATATACTCTACATATATATACCCTACTATCCTGTAGCAGGATGAGGTATGCAGAAACATGGTAAAAATATTAGCAACTCCTATTTCATGTGGGTGAACACCACAATTCACCAACAATGAAAGTTTTGCTCTCTTTTAAGACTAATTTCCTAAAATGTTTTCATTATAAAGTACCTTCTTTCATCCATTTTCTTGTGTTTTTGCAAATAATAGGTAAATATGCAATACCTTTGAAAATTCGGTGACCCTACATTTTTCTTCCATTTACTCATTCACTCATCAAACATTTATTAAGTTCATACTAGATGCCAGGCACTCTGCTCAGAGCTGGGAATGATGAGCAAAACTCGGCACAGTCACTGCTCTTGCGAGCTTAAGCTTTAGAAGCAGACACACTTTAACAAAATTATTACACAGACAACTGTAAAACTACATTGGTAACTATTCGCAAGTAAAGGCATATGGTATGATAAACGTCTACTTATAATAGGGGCATTTAATCAGAGAGAAATTTCTCTGAGAAAGTGATATTTAAGCTAAATTCTACAGGTAGAGTCAAAGACAGGCTAGAACAGTCTGGACAAAGAAAACAGTACCAGAGGTGCTGCATACATACTCACTGTTTCCACTTCTCCCATTCTCTCTTAAATAAAACACCTATCTGGCTTTTACATCCTTTACTCCACCAAAACTGGTCTCAAAATCCTCAATGACCTCCACATTGCTAAATGTGTTAGTCAATCAGCAACCCTCATCTCACTTGACCCAGAGCAGCATTTGACATAACTTAGCACTCCTTCCTCCTTAACCACTTTCACTTGGCTTCTAGGACGCCACAACCTGTGGGTTTTCCTCTCTGTTTACTGGCCGCACCAGCACAGTCACCTTTGCAGATAGCTCCAAATTGATCCAAACTCCACAGAGTGCCTCTTTATGTGACACCAACTATTCTCAGGCTTTAACTGTTACCAAAACACTACCATGAAATCCAAAGTTATATCTACAGCCAGGTCTTTCCCCTCATCTCCAGACTCATTTAACCAACTGCCTACACCATACCTCTACTCAAATGTCTTAGAGGCATCTTAAACTTAACATGGCCAAACTAAACCTGCTTTCTCATCTAACTCCCATATACAAATCTGGAGACTTTCCCATGGTATTAAATGGCAATTCCTTCCTTCTAGTTGCTCAGACTAACAACTTTGGAGTCATTCTTGACTCTTATACTCTCATACCTCATATCCAATCTGTCAGCAAAACCTGTTGGCTCTACTATCATAATATATCCAGACTCTGGCCTCTTCCCACTGCCCCCATTGTTATCACCCTGGTCCAAGTTACCACTATCATCTCTCACCTGGATTGTTACATTAGCTTCCTAACTAGTATCTCTGCTTCTACCCTTGCTTCCCCTTGGTCTATGCTCAACACAACTGAAAAGAAGTAATCATTTAAAAAAGTCAGATCATGCAACTCATCTGCTCAAAAACCTCCAATGGCTTCTTATCTCAATCAAAAAAGTCAAAGTCCTGGGGCTGGCCCAGTGACATAGTGGTTGAGTTCACACGCTCCACTTAGGCAGCCAAGGGTTCACAGGTTCGGATCCTGGGCGCGGACCTAGCACCGCTCAAGCCACACTCTGGCGGCTTCCCACATAAACTAGAAGAAGATTGGCACAGATGTTAGCTCAGCAGCAATCTTCCTCAAGGAAAAAGAGGGAGATTGGCAACAGATGTTAACTCAGGGCCAATCTTCCTCACAAAAAAAACAGTCAAAGTCCTTTCAATCATCTACATGACTTCCTTCCTTTGTGACCTCATGTTATTCTCCCCTCCTGCACAAGATCATTGTGCCTCAGCCACACTGCTATTTCTCAAACATGAAGGCCCGGAGCCTTCTGCTCCTGCCCACAGGCCTTTGCAGTGGCTATTTCCTTCATGTGAACGTTCTTCCTCCAGGCATCTACATGGCTTACTTCTCCTCCAATACAGATCCCTCAAATGTTCCCTTCTTGATTAGATCTTCTTTGACCACCTTATTTAAAAGTGAACCTTGCCCCCCCACAACCTGGCACTTCCCATTCCCCTTCCCAGTGGGTTCTTATTTTTATCCACTGCATTTGCCTTCATTTTCTGTATATGTTACATATGTGTTGTCTACCTCTCCTTAGTAAAATGCAAGCTCTATGAGAGTAGGGACTTTCGTATATTGTGCTTGGTGGTATACCCTCAATGTCCTGTTATACAGTAGGTAATCAACAGATATCTGTTGAGTGAATGATGGATGAAAGGCAATATGAGAACCAGTGACAAGAAAGATCTGTATGGCTGAAGCAGAGACAGGTGGAGAGTGGTATATTAAGTGAGGCTGGATAAGTGGAAAGGGACCAAATAACATTAGGCTTCATGAAGTTTTGCCTTTAAAAGCAGCAGAATGCCACTGAATGGTTTTAAGACAAAATCTGATCAGACTTGCATTTTGAAAAGATGATTCTAACTGCTGTCTGGAGAACTACTGGAAAAGGCCAGAATGAAAAATCACTATTGCAATGGTCTTGGCAAGAGATTACTGCAGTTTGGAAAAGATTGCACCTACATAGACGAGGGAAAAGGATGGATTTGAGGGATATTTGAGAGATAAGATTGACAGGACTTGGTAATAACTTGACTATATAGGTATGAAGGACAGGAGGAAATAAAGAATAATGTTCAGATCTCAAATTTCACAAGTAGGTGGTATGTCCTTAACTGAAATAGGGAACAGTGGAAAAGAATCAGATTCACAGGAGATAATCGGGCATTTGGTTTTAGGCATGTGGAGTTTGAGGTGCTTTTGAGATATCCAAGAAGAAATATCAAGGAGATGGATATATGAACACTGAAAGGTAAATAAAGCAGGATGGAGCCATACATTTAAGAGTCATATGTGGTGGTGAAACCATGAGTATGGATGAGATCATATTCAACTACGCAGTAAAAAGGGAACCTGGACTTTGTGGGTTGGACAAAGGAAGATGAGCCCAAAAATGAGAAAAAAAAAAAGGAATGGCTTTTTTGTTTGTTTTTTGAAGTCACACTCATAAGAAGTTCTCATTTCTTAAATTCTGATTTAAACCAGTAGCATTAGAATGTAGCGAGGCTTTCCAAATTAGACCAATTCATTGAAACTATACATCTATTAAAGGAAAGGCCACTTTCAGGAACTATCTGGAAAATTCACAGTACCTGTCTCTGTGCGCCTTCAAAGTACATCAGTACACAAAAAGTTACCACTCCCAAAATATAGATGATTCGGCTTATCACAGTGTCTTGAAAGTACTCTCTTTCTCTCACTTCTGGGCCTCACTATATGCTGTTCTTCCGGCCCTCTCTTTCTCTGAAGATTTCCCTGACTTTCCAAGACTGGGCTAAGTGATCTTCTTTCCAGCCACCCAGGTTATATCACAATACTGTAACTGTATGTTTAACCATTCGTTTCTCTAGATAGGAGCTGTCTTTTTCACTGTGGTATCCTCAGTACCTAAAGAGGCTAAATTTTCAAAAACACATCTATTCTGCAATGTGAAAAATTAAAATCAGTCCACCGACGGCCTTTCCCACCTCAACTTTTCTCAAGAGGAATGACTTGTTAAAAACAAACAGTAATTCGTAAACAAATGGTTGAATCTTTTAAATATACTAAGTTTCGGAGATTTTTATAGGTCTTTTTTCAATAGTTAGCCTTAAAGCCTGCAAAAATTCCTATTTAGGAATGAATACTGAGGACTCTTTTCCCTTTAGTCTCATACAAATGGATCTGACAACTCGCTTTCAAAGCCCCGCTTGGGATTTCATTTGACTGAACAAATAAAGCACAGAACAGCTCCATGCAATGGCAAACGAAGGTGCAGTTGCACAGGAATTCCTAACCCAGGCCGCACCAGCTCACTTCAAAGGGCGGAAGCAAACGCAGCAGCGTGGACAACGGGCCACAGCATCCCTCTTGCCTGGCCTTCCGCCGCTCCCTCCGACCCGCACCTCCCGACCATTCCCAACTCCTCGCCTCAAAGCGCCCTCGGGCTTGGGCACCCGCACTAGTCCTTCCCACGCAGATTACTGGAAAAAGTCCCTAGACTAAGGAGGGCAGCCCTAGATGACTTCGTCTCCAAAATCTCAGAGGAAATGTTGGAAGGAAAAATCCTGTCAAAGGAAAAGCGGCAGCCAAGCCTACAGTGCTCACCAAGCCGACGCTCTCAGTCAATCTCCGTCTGAGCTAACCGTTGGCTCGTCAGGCCGCCACAGGCACCGTCGCAGTGGCTCCTGGGGGCTGTAGTTTCTGTCGCAAACAGAACGCGCCGGCAGCATCAAAACTACATTTCCCAGAAGTCGATGCGAGGACGCCCTGCCTTCTTAAATCTGGAGTTTGGCATAGTAAAGAGACGCTATTTTTAGGCTAATCTTAAATTGAGATTTAGTTTCTCCCAGGAGTGCATCTGTGTCCTCTCTCCTTGCTGTGCTTCTCTTGTTTGTGACAGTTTCAGTAGACCGTACCTCAACTCCTCCTTACTTTTCTTCCCCCTTCTCCACTCTGGACAACCCAAACATCAAGGTACGGAAAACGCCCCCAGGCGCAAACTGCCTCTTAAGACGCATGCGCCCTGCCCGCCGTCACGCATGCGTGGCAGCCGGCTTCGGTTAGCGGCCGCGCGCGGACTTGGGGTCTGGAGGTAGCCCGCCGGAGGGCGGGGCCTTTTCCAATGGCTTTGCCTCTGCGGGTTGCGTCTGCCTGGGCGGGGAAGAGGGCGCAGGGGCAGGGGCGGCTCCTGGTTTGTGCCGGGCGGAGAAAGGGGAGGGACTGGGGGGGTAAGGACCCCATCTTCCCTCCCTGCTCCCGCCCTCTGGGCCAAGCCCCACCGATGGGGCCGGGAGAAGGGGCGGGCTCTGCGCCTGGGCCCTGCGGCTCCGCCAGCTCCGCGGCCCAGCCCCGCGCTCAGGGATTGCGAGGCTGCCCTGTGCCCGCCTGGTTTAGCGGGCGGTGGGCGAGGACGCAGGGACTGGAAAAGAAGCAGCGTCTGCCCGGGGCTCCGGAATCGGCGGGACCAGAGACGCTTTCCTCCAACCCCGCCGCCGAGACAGCGGCTGCCAGAGGCTGCCACGCACCAGGAGCGCCTGGTCTCCGGCCGCGGCGGCCAGGGAGCCCGGGCTCGGCGAGCCTCCCCAGCCAGCGCCCGGCCGGCCGCCGAGGCGCAGGGAGGAGCGGCGGAGGGCGGGGACTGGTGCCGGAGGAGGGGCGGGGTGGGAACGCTCCCCCGAGCACGGCGGCTGCACAGACAAAAAAACCCGAATGGCTGGAGGACGTTCAACTGTTACCAGCCTTTTTGGGCAGAGCACGGATTTGACAGCTCCACAACGTGAGGATATCCGCTGACCCCGAGAGACGGAGGAGAGCACTTCCCCGAGGACTGCCTGTCCAGCAAAGCCAGCGCTGTAAGGTTTCAACTTTCCAACTTTTTTTTTTTTTCCGGTCTCCAACCAGAAGACTGCCCCTTGTAGACCAGTTGAAAGCCATCAATATAAAAGACATTTATGGTTCCAAATGTCACCCAGACGTGTGTTTTCATGACGATTCGATTTCTCTGATTTTATTCTTACATTTCTCATTTTAAAAAAACAAAGTGCTTTTGGGGACATGCTGATAGGTAACTGAAGGCTGCAAAGAAAAATCTCCAATTGTCATGGCTGAAGGAGAGAATGAAGTGAGATGGGATGGACTGTGCAGTAGAGATTCAACAATTAGAGAGACAGCCCTGGAAAACATTAGGCAAATCATTTTGAGAAAAACCGAGTATCTTCGTTCGATGAAAGAGACACCTTGTCGTCCATCAGACGGGCTTTCAAATGCTGTTTCTTTGGATGGGTTGAATAAGCTTCTTGCTCACTTGCTTATGCTTTCTAAGAGGTGTCCTTTTAAAGATGTGAGAGAGAAAAGTGAGTTTATTTTGAAGAGCGTCCAGGTAAGGAAGAGCTTTATAATCACAACTATATGTCTAGTATAGTGAAATTTCACTTGCGGATATTCACTTTGTATTTACTTCTAATCGGTTATTATATGAACTGTTATTATGAATTCACTCTACATCTTAAATTTAGCGTGTTCTGTAAAACATCAAGTTTGGGGTCAAAATTGTACAAGATGAACTAAGGTAACAGCAATTTTCAAATATAAGTAAGTATTGTCTTTTTAGAGTTTTAGCAGAGACTGCGTCCCTCCTGGAAAGACATGTGAAAGTTACAGTTAATTGCAAATAAAGACTTGCTTTTCTTATATTCATTTTTACATGTTGTTGGAAAGTGTAGCCAGTATACTTTTCACATTGTTACAAACAGTGTTCTGTGTGAAAAGTTTCACATTTAAAAGCCTCTAAAATGATAAAGGATATTATATGTTTCCTAGTCAGCTTTTTCAAGATAATTGGTGAAACAATTTTCTCTTGTTCTTCAAAACAAAACAAAACACAACAAAACACCAGGGTCTGTTCTCTAAGTGCAACCTTTCTTTTTTCAACAAAAGACTTCCATAATAAAAGCCCATGTTATAAAAGAGCTGACATCTTCAGATTTAAAAGTTGAACCTAGGTAGAGTGTATGGTAGAAACACTTTTATGGTAAATTACTTAACCAGCTTGCTCTGTGTTTGCCTAAGTTGTGTGCTGCTTTTCTTTTTCACATACATACCTGTTGAAATTGTTAAGTGCAACAGATTAAAAATATTCTAGTTTTCCTCCTGTTTTGTACATAATCAGTTTATCCTGTTTTATTAGAAGACTTATTGGTTGGTTTTTTTTTTTTTAGGGAAAGGTGGTTTTTACATCTTAAGAATGCTCAGTAACATTCTTTATTACCTGTCACTCTAAATTATTCAATCCACATGTGTTGTTCAAAGTCATAGTATGAGAAGTTTTTAAAATTTGTAATTTCCTTGGGTATCTATGGAAGTTAAGATTGACAGTTTTTCTATGCTGGCTTGAATTTAGTTTAAAGCAGTAGAAAAATAATCGTGTATGAAGATTCTGTTTATGATCTTGGGATATTTCTTCTCACAAACACTTTGGGAACAGTCGTTACAATTCATTTATCCAAAGTTAACCAGAGAGGAATATATTTCCTAGAAACCTGAAGTTTACCCTTTTAAGCATCAAAGGTTCCCTCTCCCTTAGACTGTAGTGACTACTAGTTTTTTTCCACAATGGGTCATCATTATGCACATTAAGTACTGTTTTATAGTTAAGGGTGGAGTATATAGGACTATATGATCCATGTTTTTTAAATTTTTGTGTTCAATTTTTATAGTTTTTCTGTTCCCTCCCTTGCTGTCAGTATACTTCGCTTTGGTCTTTTTCTGAAGCTTTCATTTTGCTGCTTCTTTGTGCTGGAATGGGAAACCAGATAACCAATTCTGTTAAAAGTTATATTGAAAAAAGAAGTAATTAAGCTCTGGGGAGTACAGGGTCAAAGGACTGTAATATAATGGTAAGTAAATGAGTACTGGGGTCAGACAGACCTGGGATCAAATTCTACCCCTTCATTAATGTACTGCATAACCCTGGACAAACAAGTTACTTGACCTGTCTTAGCTTGGATTTCCACATCTATAAAATGGGAAGAATAACTTAGAGCTGTTATGAGAATTAAATGAGATTTAAAGTGCCCCAGTATGTAGTGGATGTTCCTCTCCCCTTTCATAAGTGAAATACATGGACTACGTGATACATATTTCAAGACTCATTCATCCTACAAAAGGATTGAAGAATCTCCTCTACCATAAGCGTTTCCTGTAGGTTTCTACTCTTTTTTTCACCTCTGCATCTTTTGCACTTTATTCCTGCCACAATTTCAACAGGCACTTTTCTTATATTGTGCCATAATCGTATGTTTATGTGTCTGTCTCCCACAGGAGGGCTGTAAGTTCTCAAGGGTATTGGCTGGGAGTTGGAAGCTGCAAAATATCCAGTGGATGAATAAATTTATATTTGACTTCTTTTTGTTTCTTATCAGTTTGAATAGATGAAGTTACTAAATTGGGGAGCTTCCACTCCCACTTCATTCATTCTTGTCTTCATTCAACAAATGTTTGTTGAACCCCTAGTGAATGCCATTCTAAGAACTGAGAACTAGTGGTGAACAATTCTGACATTCTGCTGAAGGGAGAAAAACCCATAAAGAAGTAAACAAACAATGTCATTTTAGATAGTAAGGGAAGACTTCCCTGAAGAGATGGCATTTTAGCAGAGACTTGATAAATGAATGAATATTATCTAGGGAAAAATGAGATTTGTGAGGGGGACATCGGGAACAGAATATGTGAAGACCTCACAGCGAGGTCTTCACATATTCCTAGAACAGACAGTAATGCAGTGTGGTTGGAGCATGCAGTTTGAGGGGAGTGTGAAAGCTTAAGCACGTGCTCTGGAATCAGACCTGGTTCAATACTTTCTTAGCTCTACAACCTTAGATAAATTACATAATCTCTCCTTGACTTAGTTCTTCATCTGCAAAATGAGGAAGTTGCTAATGGTTCCTGCCTCCCAATGAGAATAAAATGAAACAATGATTGCAAAGCATAGCATAGTGCCCAGCACATAAGAAACACTCAGTAATGTTAGGGATTCTCACTGTTTTTGGGCAGGAGCAAGATAACAGAGGATCTTGTAGGTCATGTTAAGAGTTGTGGACTTTATCCTAGGAGCAATGGGAAGCCACTGAGGGGTTTTAAGCAAGATAGTGACATGGTCGATGGTGTGTTAGAAGGATCACTTTGGAAGCAATGTGGAGAATGGATTTCAGAGGTTAAGAGTGGATGTGCCATATCAGTTAGGAGGTTGTTCCACTAGTCCAAAGCAAAAATGGTGGTGGAGTAGAATAGTGGAAAAAAGTGAATGGGTTTGGGAGATAGCTAGGAGGTAAAAACAAGAGGATATAATATTTAATTGGATGTAAGAGATGAGGGAAGTAAAATGAAGGATGGCTCTGAAGTTTATGGCTTGAACTGCTTGGTGAATAGTTCAGTCATTTCCTGAGATAGAAGAGTGGCAGAGGGTCAGTTTAGGGAGAATGATGAGTTCTGTTTTAGACATGTTGAGATTAAGTTACCCATGACACATACGATTAGAAATAGCTCCTAAAGGAATAGCTGCCCCTGCTACCACTGTTTTAGTTCTGCTGTTGTTATCTCTTAGGTCTCCAGACTTAACCCATCCTCCACCTTTATATCCATCCTCCACGTAACTGCAGAGCCATTTATCTAAAGTGAAAATCTGACCATATTACTCCTCTGCCTAAAATCCTTTAGAATCGGATAGAATTTAAACTTCTTAAGAATGTTACGTATTGTCCAGCATCATCTGGCTTCCACTTACCACTCCAGCCTCACTGCTCACACTGAAGCATCAGCCTCACATGGGAAACCAACTAATTCAAAGGTAGCACTCCGTAATGCTTTCTCTTATTCATTAGTAAAGCGGCAAAAGCTGAACTGTGTTTGTAATTCCTGCACCTGTTCCTGGAGGCCCCTAATTGCTGTGAGTCAGTTCAGGGAACTGTAGTCAGAAAGGGAGAGATGTTGGGGCAGTGGTAGAATGGACTCAACTCAAAACGGCTAAACCTGTAAAAGTTGGCACATTGAAAGATAGCATTCTCTGTTTGTACTCCTGTTCTCATTTATTGATTTCACGTCAACATACTTAAATCTGTTCAACACATTTTTGAGAACTATTCTGTGCCAGGCACTGTACTTTCAACTGGAACATCCATAAGGTTTGTTCCTTGCTTTTGAGGAAGATCTTCTATTCTCATAGGAGGCTTTATTTATGCTGGGTTTTTTCAACCCCATAATACCTTTTTGATGTGCTTGATTCCCTAAACAAAGGAACAGAAGTATTAACACTGGCTCAATATACTAATATAGTCCACTAGTGAACTATAGTATTTACAATGCATGTAGATAAGGGGAAAAATCTGAGTGTGTGTATATACATTGAAAGATTATAAGGAGTATCCAAAATACCCAAGTACTTTTCCAAGAATGGTCATTTCGTCATTTTCATTTCAAATGTGAAAAAGGAAAACTGTTAAATTTTCTTATAAGCTTGCCAGCAATTAACACTGTCTGAAAGTAATTTGGCTTAAGATAGAAAATTTAGACCAAGTTACAAAGTACTGTTTATCTTTGTTTAGTGGAGTGGACAAGGCTTTCATTTAGTGAAGTGATTGTTACCCCCAGGGAGAAATGAAACTTTAGCTGTTGGGTATGGTGCACAGTTACGGTTGTTACAGTTGCAGTTGGAGTATCCAGTTGGTATCCAATTGAGTAATATATAGGTTTGTAGGTTTAACAATAAGAGGTTTATTATTTCACATAATAAGTCTGGAAGTTGGGCTGTTTCAAGCTTGATTGATTGATTCGTTAGCCAAACTACATTACCTTTTTGCCTTCCATCTTTCTTTTTCTCCTTTCCTCAGCATAGCAAGTGCTGTCTTCACTCACGGTTGCAAGGTTGCTACAGCATTCCAGGCACCATGTGCAGTCATGGCCATCTGCAGCTAAGAAGAAAAGAGTTTCTTCCCATGTGTCTATCAAGGAAGAAAAGCTTTTCCCAGAGACCCTCCAACAGACTTCCTCTCAGTTTCCATTGGCTAGGGTTGGGTCACATACCCTTTTCTAAGCCAGTCATTGGCAAGGAAATTGGGCGTTTCTGTTTTTGATTTGGACTAATCCATATTCACCCCCTAGGAGCCAGGAGAGCCCCATCATTTGAACAAAGAATTTCTCTTGGTGAGGAAGAAGAGGGACAAAAGGCAGGTTTAATTAGAGGCTGCCTTTAAAACTGCTCTTACAGCCAAAATAATGTATTGCTTTGGTCTAGTTATAATTTAGATTCTATTAGATTAGAAAGATAATTAATTTATAATGATGCTGTAAAATATAACAGATTGCAGACAGTCTAGAAACAGATATGGCCTTTTTAAATAATTGTTTTGTTTTGATTTCTTTTTTACTGCCGTGTCTAGTCCAAGCCAAAAGATTAAGATAATGCGTCTCAAACATTCACTGCTGACTCTTGGGTATCACAGCAACTATGACAGTCCTCTTTCAGGACTTACACTAGGCTTCTCTCTCCACAGCCACTATTTTCTGGCCTTTCTTATTTTATCAGTGCACTGAGAACTCGGTCCCTTTCCCTCAGAAAACCTCCTGGCTTACTTCTCTACTCAGTGCTTCCTCATTCCTATCTTTGACCACTTTCTTTCCTTGCTTTCGAACTCAGAGGAGAATACTGTTTACCTTCAGGTTGTCTGCACTTCTTTGGATGGAGAATATGAAGAAACTGAAGGAAAATCTTTAACATTTTTTTTCCTAAGTGGTTTGAAGACAAAATAAAGAACCTGTCTTTTTTTTACCCACTGGCCAACAGGATGAGTCATATCTGCACTATCTACCCTCAGTGTCCTCTTTATAATATACAGGTACATCCTGTCCTATTCCTTTGTTCTGACTTTTCTGAAAGATTAAAGCTAACAAGGATACTCTTTTAAGTTTTCAAATTTTGGATATTTTATTACTGTTTCAGTGCCCCTAAATGGTCTCTAGCATGAAAAAAACCCAGGATGATGAATGTTTAAAATATTTTTCTAACGTAGTTATTGTTTTGTTTATAAATGGGATGTAATGTTTTGTAGGAAAATGGGATGTTAAACACTTGCTTATTAGATTTTGGTTTAAGGTCATGGATTATTCATGATATCATGGAGAACTCTCTGAAACAATAGTTTAGCTTAATTAGAATTATTTTCTCATCTTTAGTATTTTGTACCCTTAAAGTGCTATACAGTTCATTCATGAGTAAACGAATTAGAAAATAGATATGCTGTCTCTTTGTTTTAGAGTTATATTTATTTTCTTTTTGGTAAGCCATTAGACATTTGCAGGATATCTTTTAACCATTTGAATAGATAATAAATTAATAACTCAAACAGCCCACTTAAAGATTTGTTGAAACTTTGACCTTACAGAAAGTAGCCATGGAATCTTGGGTATAATGAGGGATTATTAGTTACTTAAGATTTTGATACAATAATGCCTTGTTTGGTGTTATGTCTTAATCATAAAGAATTTTCATATTTAAAAACAGGCAATGTTTATGTGGAAGCAAATTAACATGGACTGGAGGAACCATAGACATGGGAAAATTTTTAGAATTTGTAGGAAGGACGGGGAGATGCTGGGGGAGGGGGAGGCAGTGCTTAAAATGCATAGAAGGATGAAAGTACTGCGAGGAGTACATCAGTACCAAGCAAGCTTTGCCACCAGTTTTAATCTCTTCTTTGTCACAATTCCTCAAATCAGTCATTTTTTTCACACCATGGTAAAATATCTACTTTTTCACTGGAAGTCAATGGAAAATAGGATTTATTTTGACTCAGCTTTTCTAGATCACATTTATTACATTAAGTGAGAAAGACCTTAATTGACCTTGATGAAGTTACCTAGTATTTTAATTATGCTGGCGCAGTATACTCAGGGACATCTGAAGGTTCTTCAGACTCTTTGATGATGCTATTGCTAGGGGCATAGGGCAGACTGGAAATTTAAGTGTGAAAACCTCAGTTAGATAGTCACACTATGGGAACGTTATTTCATCTTTGCTGTTTTTCCTTTTGGTTACTGCACCAAGTTAAACTAGTGTCGAAAAGATACATTTACTGTAATGTTTGTGTGTAGAAAAATGTCTTTGAAAGCATACTTGTTTTAAAAAAATGGTTTCTCACTGGAAATACTTAGGGAGTTTTTGTGGGATAACAATTAGCACCGTTTATTGGATTTTCCCAGTTGGCATTTTTATTGTTAAAAGTCTGTGTGTTACTAGTAGACTGTCACAGTTTGTGACATGTTTCAATTTATAAGAAAAACTTGTGGAATTTTGCAACACAAGAATTATCTGTCGTCTCATGTTCTAATCTCTTTCATATAATTATTTATAGAAAAATCTGATTAGATTGCAATGAAATATGGAATTACCATAGAAAAATGAGATAGTTGTAGTTTTATATTTTATTTTAATCTTACCCTATTTTTAATTCAAAAAGGGAAAGGTCTTCATAGATTTATAAATTATTGCTTATATTATAAAATTGCCTTAAAACAGCTTCCTAAGTTTTTAAACCATACTAAAGGGAAATAAAATTATGATGTGAGTTTTGTGAGTTATTTTACCCAAATCAGCTTTCATATATACATATTCATTAAATAAATAGTATTCATTTAGTGTTTTAACTTAATTGTTTAAATTGACAAGCTAATAAATATATATGCCTCTTAAAAGTTAGCTAGGATAATTTGTCAATTCTATGTGTACTCTTCAGTAAAATCTAACTAGAATCTTAGTTTTCCCTATTAAAATTGAACGTTTACTGTTTTGATACTTCAGTGTTTGACAAGCATTGCACTCTCGTCTTTAAATTTTACATGATTTCATTTTCTAGCAAGTTGGCAGGTGTTAGCTGTCTATAATTATAACTGAGTAATTTTTCAAATGCTATTCATAGCCTAAACACAGCAAGAAATTCTTCCGATCATGTGATAAAGACCAAGCCTTGCAAAATAGTAGTAGAGTGATATGTTCAGTGGTACTGAAGGACATATTTAGAGAAGGCTTTCAAAAGTGAAAAGTGATTTAAATGATGGCGAGACAGGTTTTCTCACAAAATAAGATCTCTTAAAGTCGTTGATAGTGATTACACCTCACCAGATTAAGGTGTGTCTACTTTTTCATCTAACAGGTAGTGTAAACATTGGCAGACTTAAATTATAAAATATGATGTTTATTCAGTTTTGTTGATGACAGGTTCTGAGTATAAGAATTGAAATTTTATTGAGACAAGATAGATTTACCATTGAACCTAGTGAATTATTTCTTCTCATTTCATTCATTAGATACTTGTTGTGTACCTACTATATGTGAAACATTCTGCTTATCTATCTTCTGACATGTCAAAGAAAAGGCTGTTTCACTTAACTTTAATAATGATTCTACTTAAAAAACAAAAGAAGAAGCTTGTATTTTCTTTTTCTTGATTTATTTTATTTTCTAACCATCTATTTTAAATATACAGTCTCACATTGACAGAAATATTACCTCAAAATGGCTTAAAGATCTTGTTGTATTTTCTTTACCAGCCATATGCTCATGAATAAATTAACCTCTGTAGTCTCAGTTTCCTCATCTGTGAATTGACATAATTTTACTATCTACCTTGTGATGTGATCATAAAAATTAAAGGAGATCATATTGGTAAAGCATTTTGTAAATGTCAATGTACTGCACAGATTTCACTATGAATAAACTCTTTGAAGCTGTTTACTTATCTGTAAAAGGAGGATAATAATACCAATCTCACAGGGTAGTTTTGAGAATTAAATGAACATGTAAACCATGTAGAAATGGGCCTGGTACATAGTCAGTGCTCAATAAACGTTGACGATGATGATGATGAAGAAGAACTTGATCTAGGTCTTTTAGCATTTTTTTTAAAGATTGGCACCTGACCTAACAACTGTTGCTGATCTTTTTTTTTCCTGCTTTTTCTCCCCAAATCCCCCCAGTACATAGTTGCATATTTTTTTCTAGTTGTGGGTTGTGGGATGCCACCTCAGCATGGCCTGATGAGTGGTGCCATGTCCGCACCCAGGAGCCAAACCGGTGAAACCCTGGACCACTGAAGCGGAACGTGCAAACTTAACCACTCCGCCACAGGGCCAACCCCCTAGAGTTTAGAATTTTATGTTACTTTCATACAGCCCACACTTTGTCTCTACATATATTAACACCCCTAAATGCCTTTTGTACACTAAATTTTAATAAATTAGCTGATTAATGCTGATGTCCAACTTTATCATTGGATGCTTCCAACCACCCACTGCCCCAGGACAAGTATTGGACTTGCCCAGAGGTTTGCCCCAGGGTTGATGGCAGATCTGCAGCATCCATCTCCTCCTTGGAGTCCAACACCATTCTGGTATGTCAGTGTGCTACCAGCAGGGAAGGGTCGCAGGCAGGCAGCAGCATGTGTCATCCAGGTGGTCAGGTGCCCATGGAGAGGCCTGTGCTTCAGTACCTGGACAGCACTAGAGGATAATGGTCAACATCATGGGCTTTGGAGTTAGTCAGACCTGGCTTTCAGTGCCGTTCTGCCAAACTCTATGACCTTGGGCAAGTTACATAACAAACTCTATGACTGTGGGCCAGTTACATAACCTCCTCACTTCCTTCGCAGAGTTGTGAGGATTAAATGAGCTAACGTGTAGTGCTTACTGGAACGCAGTAAGCCCTCATTGAATGTTAACTATTAGTATTCTATTTGGCCCCCACAGTGCGATGGGGGAGAGGAGATGGGAGTTGAGCCCTCTGGCACAATATGCCCTTTACACTCCCCCAATTCTTTGGGCAACTGGGAAAGTTTCACCTACTTTCCAGGTTCCCTGACCCTAGGGAATAGCACCCTAGAGGAAATAGCACCTCTGGGAACCAAATTAAGGACTTTATAAATATTGTTTTAGCTCTCCAGGAACTGGATTCCTCCCTTGACAACATGTTAGTCTATTATTCTACCTATGAACATTTGACTTTCAAATACATCTTCAAGGACACATAATATAGGAAAACAAGTGATGGCTTGTTTGCCAGTGTTGTCAGTAAGCAACTGAATTTTCTGTGCCTGGTTGGTTCATGTGTGATACTTTAGGCGAATTATCTACTGCGGAAACCACTTGCCTTGAAGGTCTACTGAGGAGATTAGAGCTGCACTATCCATGTTCCTACTCTGCTTCCTTCAGGGGGAGCCTGACATCTGAAGCAGAAAGACCCCAAATCAGTCCTTTCACTCCTGCCAGGTAACTGGCCCAGCCTAGACTGCTTGATATGATTAAGAACAAAATAACTAAGCAAAGATTACATTACCAAAAAGATACTACAGAAGAGGTAACAGGACTTGGAGAGATTTTGTACCATGTTTGATTTCTTGAATTTGCTTATTTGCATGTGGCAGGAGTCTTTGCATTCCTCCTGAGCTCCCGTGCCTGTCCTCCTTATAATCTGTTGTGGCATTGGGACCAAGTTATCTTAAGTCATCTTCAGCAGTCTCTTAATCGTTCTAGTTTTGTACACTTATACTTTTGAATGTAGTAAGAATAGGCATTCTGTATGCAAAGCCTAGTTCTTAACTCTTTTCATATATTAATTCATTCAATCTTCACATAAACCTGTGAGAGTAATTATTATCCCCATTTTATGCATCAGGAAATGTCAAAGCCCAGATAGGTTAAATAACTTGCCCAAGGTATCTCAGCTGGTAGGAGGAGGAGCCAGGTTTCACACCCCGGCCATGGGACTCCAGAGTCCATGCTTTTCACCATTATACTATATTATCTGAATAAAAATTTAATGTAAGGTTCATAACGGTAAAAATATATATTACTTTCTTTTCCAAATTATTTTTCCTTTAGGATGAAATGTAAAACTTTGGTGTTTCTAGGGGAAACCACATTCTCAGATGTTATTAAATTGCATATCAAATTCTTTTTTAAACCCTGACCCATCTTGAGATTGCATTTGAACCCTGCTGAATCTTCATGTTTCACTGTGACATGTAATTTTCATTATGTTGTCATTATAAATTTCAGCAAGGAGGCTCTGGATTGTGATCTTGGAAATATGATGTCTAAAAGGCTTATCTTTACACTAAGAGATTACCAAGTAAGATGATTTCTTTAGTGAACTGCTTAAAAGAAAATTTGGTATATTTCCATGAGTAATAGACTCAAGATTAGCTTTGAATGTTAAAAGAGCATTTGCCTAGCTAGTTCATTGTTGCCATGACAGTGCTGGCAGTGCGAGTGTTGTAGTAACTCCTTGCAATGATCTTATTTTAGACCCTAACGTTTGCAGGGCTGAACATCCCCTTCCCCGCCCCACAAGCAACTCTAGTGGAAAAGTACTGGTTTTATAATGCTTCTGGCTTTGTAGCTGAAAGACTGCACTATTGTAGGCTTAAAAAAAATAGTGTAGGAGTGTTGAGTATTTTTCCTGTGGATTATGAATGTTTGAAATTTCCCAAAATATGGTGTTGCGTTACATGTGATACAGCAAGTTGTTTACAGCTAAAAAGAAAAGGGGCCTCAATTGTCGTTTTAGAAATCAAGCCCAGATTGTATCATTACATTGAGCTCGTATAGAAATCATTTTTCCATTTGTATGTCTCCCATGAATACTTGAAAGTCTTTGGATTCTTTTATTCAGTCATTATGGAAAATTATCATTAGAACCATAAAGAATTGTGTTTAAATAGTATAAAAAAGTAACTTCTTGTCCTTTCCATAATTCAACATTTATCTAATCAAATTGGAACATTTTAATCTTGATTTCTTAAATTGTGAACTAACCTGTTATATAATGATTTTAAGAAATTACCCAATTTGAACTGTGTACTTAAACTAACATAATTGTTGAGGCATTTTTAACTTTGTTGCCTAAATGTTATAAATTAGATTTTAAAATACTTCGTTGATATTTTCTAATTGTAAAGCCCCTTATAACTATATTGTTAAGCACAAAATATTTTTAAACCCATAATAGTGCCAATCTGTATACTTTTGCATACTATTTGTTAGGTCAGAGTTTTGGTATCTATGGCATGTGCACTAAAAATCTGGTATGGAATGATGAAACAAAATGATTTTGGCAACAAACGTTGTCAAAGAAGAAGGAAAATCTAAGTACTATACTTCCTTCATTAGTGACAACTACTAACAAATGATTACATTTGCTTTTTTCCTAAAGGCTCCATTAAAACCTTCATTCATCTTCCTTAGATGCTGAAGATTTAATCAAATCTTGCATGATTGGGCCTGTACTGAGTATTGGAATATGGATGTCAGGCAAGCTCTTTTCTTTCTTTTTTCAGTTTAACGTATAAAAATAACTTTTTAGGGGCTGGCCCGGTGGCACAGCAGTTCAGTTCGCACGTTCCTATTCTCAGCGGCCTGGGGTTCGCTGGTTCAGATCCCAGCTGCAGACATGGCACCACTTGGCACGCCATGCTGTGGTAGGCATCCCACATATAAAGTAGAGGAAGATGGGCACGGATGTTAGCTCAGGAACAGGCTTCCTCAGCAAAAAAGAGGAGGACTGACAGTAGTTAGCTCAGAGCTAATCTTCCTCAAAAAAAAATAAATTAAAAAATAATAGTAATTTTCTAAACAAAAATTTGACCCCAAGTTAGAGTTGTATTTGGCTTTTCCACCAAACCATAAGTGTTTTAATCTTGATTTTATTTTATTATTGCCTTTCGTGCATTTTATTATAGTTTCCTTAGTGGTAATTATTCCGATAAGGAGGTATCTAATTCCAGTCTACACTCGTCTTTGATGGCTCCTTTGAATTTGGGAGTAGGTGTGTAGTAAAATGTGAAGAGTGAAACCTTAAGATAAATATTCTGTCATTTTAGCACTACATATTTATGTTAAATGCTTTTTATGGTTGGAATGAATCTAAATTACAGTTATCTCTTTTTCCTTTGTTAAAATACTTAATAACAAGGTTATTGTTTTTTTCCTGAATACAACAGCACCTCTAGCTGACTTCCCTCTCCATCGAAGGCCGAAATGAGTATACTTTTTTAAAGTAAGAATTCATTTTAAATCTTTCTTTGTGCCTGACACTTTTCTGACACAAAGGGGGGATATAAAAAGAAGTAGAAAACAGCCACTCCCCTTAAGAATTTTGCAGTGATTTAGGGAAGAAAGTTTAAGAACAAATCAAGATTGTGACTAAAAATGTTAAATTTTATGGCAATATGTTGACAACAGTGCAGCTGTTGGTGGGAGAGTGTGTACATCGTAATTCCACAACCAGGAAATCATCTCAAAAAGATGTTTGTATGATGATAATCACTATAGAGCTATTTATGATATAGATGTATTATCAATATGTATTTTCATATGTAAGTGTGTAATAATCTAAATATCAAATAAATTATGGATTATTTAAATTATAACAGATCTGTATAAAGTACTATTGTACAGTTATTAAAATTGTTTTAAAATATATTTGTAAGAAAAAAATTATATATTTAAGTAGAAAAGCAACTTTTAAAGTAGTATGCCAAATATATATATTCTTATAGAGAGGGAAAAAAGTCAGGAAACCTGCATATACCAAAATATTAATCATAGTTCTCTTTTAGAGGTGAGATTATTGGAGATTTAAATTTTTCTTTTTATAATAATAATTATTAATCAATAATTTTATTGAGTGCTTACTAATGCCAGGCATTGTAATAAGCATTTTACATATAAAATTTGCAAAATTTCAGGTGAGTTACAGCTTTTGAGGAAGATATCTTCCCAAAACGAAACAAATGTACAAATATGAATGCGTCTACTCACTGTAAAATTAGATTAAGTTTCTGATTTATTTAGCCAAGGATACAGGAAATTCTCAAAAGCTAGACTTTCTCATTGAGAAGAAGCACTTACAGCCTGCCTGCGTGCTGCTTTCCTTGGCCCCCAGGGCTCCTAAGGGGGTGCACCCGCTGGTGACACTGGATCCCACCAGATCTACAAAACTCAACTCTTGCTATACTGTTGCCTTTTTATATTTGGGGTTTACAACCACATTCTGGAAGAATTTGTACAAACTATCTATGCACTTTCTTTGAAGGCCTAGTTACCTGCAATATCTAATTTTATATCTACAACAATTCTGTGAGTTGAGTTTTGCATTTTATAGATGAGGAAACAGATAAATTAAGTAACTTAACTCAAGTGGTGAATATTGAGAGTGAGGACACATGTCTGACTCTTTAGTCTATGTTCTTAACCACTAATCTGTTTTCCTATAGTCTCCTTTTTTTTTGCGATGAGCATGTATTACTTTTATATTGGAAAACACTTAAAATCAATGTGGAAAAATTATATGCTATATAGAGTGTTATAGTAATTCAGAACAAGGAAAGATCAGGATGGGTTGGGATAATAGAGACAGCTTAATGGAGCAAATAAACTTTAATGTAATAATTAACTTTTCTTCTCAGCTCATCTGTTTGTTTACACAAGTGTACACTGCTTCTACCCCCAACATGCCCAAACCAGACCTCTGCTGACTGGCTGGAAGTAATTAATGCACTGTTGTACTTTCCTGCAGACTAAGTTTTGGCCTCATTTTTGTTTCCTTTTTGTGGCCCCCTTTTATTTTCCTTTCGCCATCTGTCAGTGCATGTATGAACATGCAGCTATGACTTTTGTCAAAGCTCCTTCTCACTGCAGTGTCGGGCTTTATAAATAAAACAGCTTGGCAGTTTACATGTGGTAGTAGCATCATAATTTAAAGATTGAGATGGCTAAAAGAAAGCTGTACAAATTCTGTTAATTATATTTAAAAAATCATTGAAAGGAAGTGGAACTAGAATCTTGAGTCTCATGAAATGAATTAACCTTACAGCATAAACTAGGGGCTGATGTTCAACCAGTATAGCAATACTTGTTAAAATACTGACGTATTTTCATACCAAGTGGTAAATAGTAAATAGAAACTGCAAAAAGCAGTAAAATTAATAATACATAGTCAGGATGGGTGGTTTATCTTAGAAACTATACATGCACTTAGATTCTAAGCTGTTGCGGTCACTGAAGCACGGAGTTAGGACGTTTGCTCAGATATCCTATTATTTATTTCAGATGTTGATGGTACACAAGCCCTTGGGTGGGAGAGAGAGACCAGGCAGGTCAACTGCCCTCAAAAAAAGTGCCCAATTGTGCCAAGGGGAGAAGCAGAGTCCAGGCTTAGGTGCTGACTGGGGAGGCTGCCACAAGCCATCACTTTTGACTTCATTTGTTCATCAGAAGCAAGTCACTAGATCCAGTCCATACTCAAGGGGAGCAGTTTATACAAGAGAGTGAATACTAGGAGGCAGGGATCATTGGGAGCCATTTTAAAAGCAGCCTACTGCAACAGCATATCTCCTGAAGCTAGGGTCTGGGCAGAGTGGGCCTCCCTACATATTGTGAAGACAGTTGTGATCTAGGTTATATGCCCAGGAACCTAATTAATGTCTAGAAAAGAGTATAGTTCAGCAAGTAATAGTATGAGCCCAGGCTCTGCCCCCTCCCCACTCTTTCAACCAGTCTCTGGATAAAGGAGCCTCACACCAGCCTGGCCAATGGATGCTCCTCCTCAGGCCCTGCTCCCTCACAAGCTGAGGCCCACCAAGGCTCAGTTGGAGAGGCCAGCCCACCTGCATCTAGCAGCTTCCTGATCTTCCTCTTCCTTCTCCCCTTCTTCCCATGATTCTTCTGTCCCCCATTATTCTTGTGCAATCCTAGGAAATTCCCTGCTTCCCATTATTTGTACTAAAAGTAAAACAGCATTTGTCCAAAAGGTGGGAAGTGGCAGACAGCTTTCTTTTTTCATCATTTAATGATTATCTAATGAGCTGTGACTCAAATCTCAGCTGTGTCTATGATTTGAGGGGAAAAGAGAGTTAAAAATAAAGCCCACAACTTTTATGAGCATCCTCAAATGAATAATGAATGAGATTAAACATCGTTGCAAACCCACATTTCTATCCAAATCTCCCAAACTCAAGTTGGTATACTTTACTATCAATTTAGTGGAATCTGAAAGGGAACAGATGGAATAATTTATCTTTTTATATTTTATAAGCCCCAGTCTTTATAGATTTTGGCTATTGCAGAACCAGACCAAAATGATTACATAACTGACAGCAATTTTTTAAAAATGTTACCCTGTGAATACAATGTTATGTTGAGGCTAGAGCTTTTCAAATGTAGGGAAGCTCTTAATTTTAGTTTAAAAAACATCATTATTTATCATTTTCTCATATTTTGTTTTTAATATCTTGGCCAAATATTTGATTAAAATTGGAATATTTTTCCCATGTATATTTTAAATCTAGGAAATATACATATAATCTCCACTGCTAACAGTCATTATCTTTGGGCCACGTTTATGCTTTTCTGCATCTTTACAAAATCTTTATAATGAGTACTTTTGTTTCTTCTAATAGGACCAAAAAAAGACGTCATTAAAAAGAAAATAAGCTCAAATACACTGCTCTCTATTCCTAACGGAATGACCTTTATGATAAGTAGAACTTCAATATGTACTCTGAAATAAATTTCTTCTAATATAGTATATACTAATTTTAAAAGCTGCAATTCTTTAATTTTCTTTAGAAATACCTTTCTTTCAAAGACTTTGGCTGCTGATAGAACAGATTTTTTCCTAATGGATTTGGCATTTGTATCTTTTTTTTCCTTTGTTCATCACACTGGATGAAAATTTACTCCAAATTCTCAGCTTGTAGCTTTGTGAGCACTAGATGGCACTCTAGCTCAACCAAAATCTAGTTCATCTGTCATGTTTTGTTGCTATGGGCCTGAGGGGAAGATTTGGGTGTGCAACATAAGGATGCTTATGTTTCCATTTTGTTTTAGAGGGAAAGAGTTTGGGGGGAAACGGAAAATTTCCAAGTTTAAATAGCTGAGCTTAACTGGTTCAGTTTTTCTATCTATCCAGAAATAACCATTTTTATAACAACGGTGTCAGTCATTCATTCCACAGTATTTATTGAGCACCTACTATCTTTAGGCACTGTTCTAGGCACTACATGCATCAGTGGGCAAATGAGTTAAAAATTGCTACCTTTGTAGAGCTTACATTCTAGTGCTTGAATTTTTTTTTTCCAGGTGCCATTCTAAGCCTTGTACTTGCAGTCACCCATTAACTTACCCATTTGGTAAGAGAAAGCTGAGGCACAGAGAGGTTATCTAACTTGCCCCTGTTCACCTAGCTAGTGTATGGGGCAGAGCTGGGATTTAAACTCAGGCATTTGGGTCTCCAGAGTTTGTTCTATTAATCTCAACACTATAATGCATCTCAAAACTAAAGAATATTTTACTGTTGATTCTGTTGAATGCAAACAATATAAATTTACATATGTATTTATAATTGTTCCTAGATCTATTCAATTCAAATGTTATTGCCATTTTTTAATTGAAAAATGATGACTAAATAAAATGCCTATTTTTTATGATTCTATAGTCAACTACTGTATTGTCTTAGCTCTCTTTTAGGATAATGTAGATCAAGTCACTAACACACCTGGCCTTGTTTAAGTATATGTTTAAGCATCCTTATATCCCTATTTACTTTAAGCTTCTTGTATTAGCCATGTAATAATTTGGATATGTTGTGTTAATGAGAGCTCTACCAGATTGTGATTCAGTTATTGTATAATGAAACATGGGACATCAAGCATCAAAAGTTTCTGTTTTGTTTGCCTCATTGCTCCACTATGGCATTTTAATTTTAGTAGTACTCTGTTTATAAAAAAATAGTCAACAATACACTATGAAACTGAAGAATGATACAGAACCTTAAATAATTTCTTAGTAGTCTGGGGATGCATTTCATGATTTGGGGGAGAAGGAGGGGCAAATTAACCTTCCTTTAAAAAAAAGTTGTATGTGACTTCGGATAATTTCCAATTATATTTGTATTTCCCAAGGCCTAGAATTGTATTCAACAACATACTTGTAAGCCACTGAGTACAGAGGGAAAATCAGCCACCATAGAACAAAAATATTGATGACTAATTCACTTACAGGTAATCAATAAATAAAACTTGCCTTCAAGGAAGCTGAAATAAGTAGTTCTTAACAGCTAGCTAGGCCCTTATTCTTTTTTGCTGCAGAACTGTTTTAAGATGGTATAACTATGTTTTTGATATGCTAATAATTAGAGTTAACTGTCTTTTAATTAAATGAAATAATTAGTCAAAGAGAATCCCTCTTGTTCACCAGGGAGTAGAAGGCAGTTTTCAGAGCAGAGGTTTCTTTTGGCAGGTTACAATTTAAGGGTTCTCAAATTGAGGATTGTGGTGTTTCCAGGAGCCTGTGTGTCCCTTAAACTGGGTGCAAACTTGTGTAGACTTAACGAGCATTTCTCTTGGGAGAGAGCCCAAATTTTATCAGATTTTCAAAGAGATTGTAACCCCAAAGATTAAGAACTGCTGGTAAAAGTAGAGTGATCTACTGCATATTAAACTTTTTCCCCTTAACTTTAAAGAAAAGCTTAAGTGATTGAAATTTGGAAGTTTTAAACCAACAAAGGGAAAATTTTGTTGATTCAATGTTAGTTTATCCCTCTTGGTCTGCTGATCCTCTTGTTGTGTGTCTGGTGATATTGATACTTGAATTACTTATATTTGTCATAAACTGGCAGGCCCAACCTGGCAGTTCAGAGGTTAACAGTTCAAGTCTTACTTGAAGAGTGTTAAGATACAGGGAGCCCAGCTGAGCACAGCAGAGCTCCGCCCTCAGGTAACATGAGCAAGAAATACCTACTTGCAAGCCACTGAGATTTTCTGGTTGTGTTTTGCCTCGGCAAAAGCTAATTAATACAGAAATTGGTAATAGCCAGACTGCCAGGGTCCATATCGTTCTGCCAGCTGTCTAACCTTGAGCAAGCTACTTAACATCTCTAAGCTTCAGTTTTATCATCTACAAAATAAGACAACAGCACCTCATATCAATGAGATAATGCTACCTTGCTCTTTAAGGTACTCAGCACAGTGGCTGCCTTAGTGCTTAGTACAGCAAAAAACCTTAAATCTATCCTTGTATATGCCTCAGTTGCCCAAAATAGCACCTCTTCTTACCGCCTAGCTCCTCATCGTGACTTACTTTTCTTCTTAGCCCAAACACTTTTATTTATTTACTTGTTGATTCTGTCTGCCCTGTTAGGTTGTAAGCTCCATGAAGATGGAGACTTTTTTTGTTCACTGCTGTGCTTTCTAGGCAGTGCTAGCACATACAAACAGATGTCCAATAAATATTTGTTGAATGAATGAATAAATGTTAGCTATTATTATTACTTGACTATTTCTGTCCACCCTCTCTCCAATCTGCCTGGACCAGCTGCAGCTTCTTTTTTTTTTTTACCACTTTTTTTTTTTTATTAATGTTATGATAGATTACAACCTTGTGAGATTTCAGTTGTACATTTTTGTTAGTCATGTTGTGGGTACACCACTTCCCCCTCTGTGCCCTCCCCCCACCCCCCCTTTTCCCTGGTAACCACCGATCAGATCTCCTTATCAATATACTAATTTCCACCTATGAGTGGAGTCATATAGAGTTCGTCTTTCTCTGACTGGCTTATTTCGCAATGAACTAACAGAAAAAGAACTCAAGAACTCAATCCCATTCACGTTGTTGTGAATGGGCCAATTTTGTCTTTTTCTATGGCTGAGTAGTATTCCATTGTGTATATATACCACATCTTCTTTATCCAATCATCAGTTTCTGGGCATGTAGGCTGGTTCCACGTCTTGGCTATTGTAAATAATGCTGCGATGAACATAGGGGTGCAACGGACTCTTGAGATTTCTGATATCAGGTTCTTAGGATAGATACCCAGTAATGGGATGGCTGGGTCATAGGGTATTTCTATTTTTAACTTTTTGAGAAATCTCCATACTGTTTTCCATAGTGGCTGTACCAGTTTGCATTCCCACCAACAGTGTATGAGGGTTCCTTTTTCTCCACAACCTCTCCAACATTTGTCACTCTTGGTTTTGGATGTTTTTGCCAATCTAACGGGTGTAAGGTGATATCTTAGTGTAGTTTTGATTTGCATTTCCCTGATGATTAGCGATGATGAACATCTTTTCATGTGTCTATTGGCCATATTCATATCTTCTTTTGAGAAATGTCTGTTCATGTCCTCTGCCCATTTTTTGATCGGGTTGTTTGTTTTTTTGTTGTTAAGCAGTGTGAGTTCTTTGTATATTATGGAGATTAACCCTTTGTCGGATAAGTGGCTTGTAAATATTTTTTCCCAATTAGTGAGCTGTTTTTTTGTTTCAATTCTGTTTTCCCTTGCCTTGAAGAAGCTCTTTAGTCTGATGAAGTCCCATTTGTTTATTCTTTCTATGGTTTCCCTCAACTGAGGAGTTACAGTGTCCGAAAAGATTCTTTTGAAACTGATGTCAAAGAGTGTACTGCCTATATTCTCTTCCAAAAGACTTATTGTCTCAGGCCTAATCTTTAGGTCTTTGATCCATTTTGAGTTTATTTTGGTGTGTGGTGAAAAAGACTGGTCAATTTTCAATCTTTTGCATGTGGCTGTCCAGTTTTCCCAGCACCATTTGTTGAAGAGACTTTCTTTTCTCCATTGTAGGCCCTCTGCTCCTTTGTCGAAGATTAGCTGCCCACAGATGTGTGGTTTTATCTCTGGGCTTTCAATTCTGTTCCATTGATCTGTGGACCTGTTTTTGTACCAGTACCATGCTGTTTTGATCACTGTAGCTTTGTAGTATGTTTTGAAATCGGGGATTGTGATTCCGCCGGCTTTGTTTTTCTTGCTCAGGATTGCTTTAGCAATTCGCGGTCTTTTGTTGCCCCATATGAATTTTAGGATTGTTTGTTCAATATCTGTGAAGAATGTTCTTGGGATTCTGATTGGGATAGCATTGAATCTGTATATTGCTTTAGGTAGTATGGACATTTTAACTATGTTTATTCTTCCAATCCATGTGCAAGGAATGTCTTTCCATCTCTTTATGTCATCGTCAATTTCTTTCAAGAAAGTCTTGTAGTTTTCATTGTATAGATCCTTCACTTCCTTGGTTAAGTTTATCCCAAGGTATTTTATTCTTTTCGTTGCGATTGTGAATGGGATTGAGTTCTTGAGTTCTTTTTCTGTTAGTTCATTGTTAGTGTATAGAAATGCTACTGATTTATGCACGTTAATTTTATACCCTGCTACTTTGCTGTAGTTGTTGATTATTTCTAATAGTTTTTCTGTGGATTCTTTGGGGTTTTCTATATATAAGATCATGTCGTCTGCAAACAACGAGAGTTTTACTTCTTCGTTACCTATTTGGATTCCTTTTATTTCTTTTTCCTGCCGAATTGCTCTGGCCAGCACCTCCAGTACTATGTTGAATAGGAGTGGTGAAAGTGGGCACCCTTGTCTTGTTCCTGTCCTCAGAGGGATGGCTTTCAGTTTTTGTCCATTGAGTATGATGTTGGCTGTGGGTCTATCATATATGGCCTTTATTATGTTGAGGTACTTTCCTTCTATACCCATTTTACTGAGGGTTTTTATCATAAATGGGTGTTGGATCTTGTCGAATGCTTTCTCTGCATCTATTGAGATGATCATGTGGTTTTTGTTTTTCATTTTGTTGATGTAGTGAATCACGTTGATTGACTTGCGGATGTTGAACCATCCCTGTATCCCTGGTATAAATCCCACTTGATCATGGTGTATAATCTTTTTGATGTATTGCTGTAATCGGTTTGCCAAAATTTTGTTGAGGATTTTTGCATCTATGTTCATCAGTGATATCGGTCTGTAGTTCTCCTTCTTTGTGTTGTCCTTGTCAGGTTTGGGGATCAGGGTGATGTTAGCTTCATAGAATGTGTTAGGGAGTTCTCCATCTTTCTCAATTTTCTGGAACAGTTTGAGGAGAATAGGTATTAAGTCTTCTTTGAATGTTTGGTAGAATTCTCCAGAGAAGCCGTCTGGTCCTGGACTCTTATTTTTGGGGAGGTTTTTGATTGCCATTTCTATTTCCTTACTTGTGATTGGCCTATTCAGATTCTCCATTTCTTCCTGATTCAGTTTGGGGAGATTGTAGGAGTCTAGGAATTTGTCCATTTCTTCCAGGTTGTTCAATTTGTTGGCATATAGTTTTTCATAGTATTCTCTTATGATCTCTTGTATTTCATTGGTATCTGTTGTGATTTCTCCTCTGTCATTCCTAATTTTATTAATTTGCGCTTTCTCTCTTCTTTTCTTGGTGAGTCTGGCTAGGGGTTTGTCAATTTTGTTAATTCTTTCGAAGAACCAACTCTTTGTTTCATTGATCCTTTCTATTGTCTTTTTTGTTTCAATATCGTTTATTTCTGCTCTTATTTTTATTATTTCCCTCCTTCTACTGACTCTGGGCTTTGTTTGTTCTTCTTTTTCTAGTTCTGTTAGGTGTCGTTTGAGGTTGCTTATGTGAGCTTTTTCTTGTTTAGTGAGGTGAGCCTGTATTGCGATGAATTTCCCTCTTAGGACTGCTTTTGCTGCATCCCAAATGATTTGGTATGTCGTGTTCTCATTTTCATTAGTCTCCAGATAAAATTTGATTTCTTCTTTAATTTCTTCAATGATCCATTGTTTGTTGAGAAGCATGTTGTTTAGTCTCCACATTTTTGCACCTTTCTCTGCTTTTTTCTTGTAGTTGATTTCTAGTTTAATAGCATTGTGATCAGAAAAGATGCTTGATATTATTTCAACTCTCTTGTATTTATTGATGTTTGCTTTGGTTCCCAAAATATGGTCAATCCTTGAGAATGTTCCATGTGCACTTGAGAAGAATGTGTAACCTGCTGTTTTTGGATGAAGTGTTCTATATATATCTATTAAGTCCATCTGGTCTAATTTTTCATTTAATTCTATTATTTCCTTGTTGATTTTCTGTCTGGATGTTCTGTCCATTGGTGTTAATGGTGTGTTGAGGTCCCCTACTATTATTGTATTGTTGTTGATGTCTTCTTTTAGTTCTATTAAGAGTTGCTTTACAAATTTTGGTGCTCCTGTGTTGGGTGCGTATATATTTATAAGTGTTATGTCTTCTTGGTGGAGAGTCCCTTTTATCATTATATACTGTCCCTCTTTATCTTTCTTTATCTGTTTTGCTTTGAAATCTACCTTGTCTGATATTAGTATAGCGACACCTGCTTTCTTTTGTTCATTATTAGCTTGGAGTATTGTTCTCCATCCCTTCACTCTGAGTCTGTGTTTGTCTTTGGGGCTGAGGTGTGTTTCCTGGAGGCAGCATATTGTTGGGTCTTGTTCTTTGATCCATCCTGCCACTCTGTGTCTTTTGATTGGGGAGTTCAATCCATTTACATTTAGAGTGATTATTGAGATGTGGGGGCCTACCACTACCATTTTGTGTCTTGTTTTCCGGTTTTTTTCAGTTTCCTTTGTTTCTCGTCCCATGGTTTAATCTGTTCTGATGTAGAGCTGCTACTCTCTGTTGTTGTCCTTCTACTTATCTCCTCTGCTCTTGGTTTTGTAGCCCCTTTCCTTTTTTGGATTTTTCAGGAATGAGGGTTTTCCTGAGGATTTCCTGAAGAGGAGGTTTTGTGGCAATGAACTCCCTTAATTTTTGTTTATCTGGGAAAGTTTTTATTTCTCCATCGTATTTGAAGGATATTTTCGCTGGGTAGAGAATTCTCGGCTATAGATTTTTGTCCTTCAGATTTTTGAATATATCATTCCACTCTCTTCTAGCCTGTAAAGTTTCTGCTGAGAAATCTGCTGATAGCCTGATGGGGGTTCCTTTGTAGGTTAGTTTCTTTTGCCTGGCTGTCCTTAGTATTTTCTCCTTGTCGTTGACTTTTGCTAGCTTCACTACTATATGGCGTGGAGTTGGTCTTCTTGCATTGATAAAGTTTGGAGATCTATTGGCTTCTGTCACCTGAAGATCCATCTCCCTCACCAGATTTGGGAAGTTCTCAGCCATTATTTCTTTGAATAGGCTTTCTGCCCCTTTCTCCTTCTCTTCTCCCTCTGGTATACCTATAATCCTTACGTTGCATCTCCTAATTGTGTCTGATAATTCTCGGAGAGTTTCTTCATTTCTTTTTAGTCTTGCTTCTCTCTCCTCCTCTACCTGCAGCAATTCTATATTGCCATCTTCCAAATTGCTAATTCTTTCCTCCATATTATCGGCCCTACTGTTCAGAGCATCTAGATTTTTCTTAATCTCCTCTATTGTGTTCTTCATTTCCAATATTTTTGTTTGGTTCTTCTTTATCGTATCAAACTCTTTTGTGACATAGCTCCTGAACTCGTTGAGTTGTCGGTCAGAACTCTCTCTTAACTCATTGAGAATTTTAATGATGGCTGTTTTGAAGTCATCATCATTTAGGTTATATATCTCATTTTCTTTGGGATTGTTTTCTGTGTATTTGTTACTTTCTTTCTGTTCTGGAGATTTAATGTATTTTTTCATATTGCTTGATGTTGTTGATTTGTGCCTCCGCATGGAGATAGAGTTTAGTTACTCCTTTCACTTGTTTCAGCTGCTGCGGTGGGGGAGCAGCTGTTTATACTGCACCAACCAGGAACCCTGTCCGCAGTTGCTAACTGGGCCTGGGCCCCTCCTCGTAGCCACAGTGGCCCTTTGGATTCCCTCCTCTGCCGTGGGGGCCATCACAGGGGGGCTTCAGGCTGCTGGTGCCTACTGTTGCAGCCCACCTAGATGTGCTCTCTCCTTGGGGTCTGCAACGGTGTTATGGGCTTTTCCAGCGGCCAGGGGTGGGATCACTTATATTTGTCGCTCCGTTGCTGTCGGCACCCACAAAATCTCACTTGTCCTCTATGGATCGCAGGAGAGCTAGTGGCATCTTCTACAGTCTGTGGTTAGTTCACCTAGCTATGCTGCTTTTGCCCTGGGGTCTTCCAGCCTTGTGGCTGGCGGCTGGGTGCCTTCTACTGGTGCTGTGCAGAGGCTTTCCCTAAGGCTGCTGTGGGCCTGTAGGGTTTCCTCCTAGGCTACGAAGCTGGGTCTCTGGAACTCCCCCCAGCCCCAATCCGCTCCGAGATCTCCGGCTATCCCTAGTCCCACGGGGCGGGCAACGGCACCAGCTGCAGCTTCTTTTTAAATGAGGTGGGTAGGCCAGGAGGAAAGTGTCTTTCCCTAACTAGGGTAGCTGAAATCATAGCTTCAAAAGGAATATTAATCTCTCATAGGCTCTCTATTCAAGCTGTCACCTACTGACCAGTGGCATCTGTATCACCTAGGAGATTGTTAGAAATGCACAATCTTAGGCCTCATCCTAGTCCTACTGAATCAGACTTGAATCCCCAAGTGACTCTAATGCACATTATAGTTTGAGAAGCACCGTATTGACTATTTTAAGGATTTTGGATTTTATCTTAACAGTAATGGAGAACTACTAAAATATCTTAAGTTGGAGATTATGTTATCAGATTTAAAATTATCACTCTTGTGTCAGAAACAGTGGTTGTCTCTGGCAAGGGAAGACTTTTGGCTGGGGACAGAGCTGGGACCTAGGCTTTTCGCTATATGCGCTTTCTCAGGCCCACTCTGATATTGTGGGCCCTGGCCAGCATGTAACCTGTCCACTCTGTCCTCTCACCCTAACCCCACTCTCAGACCTATACCATGAAGGATGGACACCCTGCTCTCATATAAGGACTCTGTGCACACCCCACATACAGCTACCCCTTACCCACTCCCTGAGCCCAGGGGTGTGCCAATGGGCACTGTGTTCAGCCATAGGGAGGACAACCCATGTGCAGGCCCTGTGGGTGGGCTTAGCCCATTTGGGCAGACACCCCTGGGATTCAAGTACTTGGAACATGGTCTGGATGGGTAAATGCCCTAGGCTCTAGGCTCTCTGGACTCTTCACCTGTTGGAGGGATGCAGCTGGAAGAGGCCTACAGCATGTTCTCTAAAGTGCAGAGACCCCACTGTCTGGGTCTCAAGGGTGTAATGCCTTTTTTTACTTTCTATTTTCAAATGATATGAATGTATTTTGTTCAATGTGAATATGTTACCTGTATAAAAAAATAAATAAAATGGAACATTAAATTATAATAAAATAAAATCACATTGGCTCCTGTGTGGGAATGGACAGGAGGGGCAAAAGAGTGGAAGCATGAAGACCAGTTAAAAGGCCATTGCAGTGTTTCAGCAGTAGTTGCTATAATGCTTGGACCAGCATGATAGTAATGAAGATGCAGTTTCAACTAGTTTTTCATTTAAATATTTCACTGCTATGTTGTTTAGATTGCATAAACTCAGTATTACTAATTTTTTTCTTTCTTAAAGAGTGTATGGGAATTAAGCCTTCTGGCTCTTGAATATTTGAAAGTGTTTTTACCCTCAGGTTTCATTATAGTTCACTAGAATTCTAGGTTAAAATCATTTTCTCTCAGAACTGTGAAGACATTGTTCCATTGTTTTCTAGCATCTAGTGTTTATAATCAGAAGTCTTATGCCATCTCAGTCTCGTTCTTCTTTATCAAACCTGTTTTTGTTTGTTTTATTTTACCTTTCTCTAGGAGCCTTGTTTTTCTTTTTTGTCCAACTTTTTTTTTTAAACCTGTTGAACAATTTAAAGAATAATGCAGTAAATACCACATACCCTTCACTTAGATTCACATATTAACATTTTGCCACAATGGCTTTCTCTATTTTTTTCTCTCCTTTTGCTGAACCTCTTGAAAGTTACAAACACCTCACCCCAAAATACTTTATCATGTGTCTCCTAAGATCAAGGATATTCTGGGAGCTTAAGATGTTTTTATTTATCCTTATATTTTTGAAATTTCATTAGTATGTGTCAGAACGTGTCTCTCCCCACCTGCCTTTAATTATTGATCCTTTGCACTTGGGCCCTTTCTATCTGAGGCTCAAATTATTCTTTTGTTCTTTCTTTTCTTCCATTACTTATCTCTGTTATATCTGTCCTTTTTGACCAAATGTTAGATAAGCCTTAAACCTTCATCTTGACCTTTTCCGGTATGTGCTTTCTTTTTTCGTCTTTTTACTTTACACCTTAGAGAGTTCCCTGAAGTCATCTGTCAAATTACAGATTTGCTCTTCAGCCTGGTTGTTATTCAGTGCTTCTATTGACATGTTTATTCAGCTGTCATGTTTTTAATTTTCAAGAACTCTTTTTTGTTCCTTTCTCATAACAACCATTCTTGTATTATGAGTATTCTTTGTAATCTCTCTGAGGATGTCAATATCATTTTTAATTAGTTTCTTTTCCTCCCTGCTGTGTCAGCCAGGATCCTGGAAGGAAATGGACGGCACACTCACGTAGGGTGCCTGAAGACAGTTTAATGAAAGTGTAGGCAGAGTTAAAGGAAACCAACAAGGGATGATAAGCATTTTGGATAAGCATTTGGAGTAGCTTTTTTAACAGCTGTTAATCTCAAGAGGCATGTTACTAGAACCTGATGAGATTTAGAGCTCTAGAAGGCTGCCTGCCTAACAGGAACTGTGGCCTTCAGGAGAGGAATGTACTCACTGTTAGCCCTCAGCCTGGCAGCAGGGGAAGTGGGGGAATGAACACCTTGTCTTCCTTCCTCCTGCCCTTCAACCTGTTAGTGTCTTGCATTGGAAGAACCTAATTAATTATATGTCAGATGGCAAGGGAACCCCATGATACAGTCCACAGAGGTGAGCATTTTGAAGCACAAAACAAGGTAGAGGAGGTCAGAGAGATGATTTGGAGAGGCAAATAGAGAACATCTGGCATACCTATATTGTGTCTATTTCATGCTATTTAGGAAGACATCTTGAGTGGATTGAGGCTGTGAAAAGAGTAGCCCTTTGGGCTGATCTGGTAGAAGGCAGCAGCAAAAATAAATTGCTTTGGTGAATAGTCAAGATGAGAGCAATTGAGGGGGAAAAATTTCTCAAGATTTGAAGACTCAGAAACAAAAGAGAAATGGAAGAGAAAAGTCTGGAGAGGGGATAATAAGATAGGGATATAGTCATTGGAATGAGGGTCTGCCAATATTCATATTTTCTTTGAATTTGGAAGACAGTCGTATTTAGGATCCAGTTTTAGGGAATTTTCTCTCTCCATAATTGTAACTCTTTTACCTCCAAAATGTTCATAAAAAACTTCTATACTCCATGGCCACGTGTTAGTGATGTTTGGGGGATTAATGGTGGAGCGGGCACTGTGCAGGGGGAGCGCACTGAGAGAAATGTGGTACAGTGTAGAGGAGCCCCCAGGGACAGTGACACAATCCCCTTATGCCCAGATAGATTGGATCTTTGTGAACGGGGAGGGGAAGTTGTGATGAGTGGGGAGACATTGAGGTTCAAGTTATTTTATTGAATAATAAGGGCTGCAGGGTAGTGGGGCGTCCAGACTGCAGGCTCTTGGGGTTATATGATATTTTATTCATCAGAAATGCAACTAAATTAAATGATATTAGAATGAAAGGTTTAAAAGAATATATTTTAAGTAAATCTGTCTAAGGAAACATAATTGATTTTGTTAATATTGCATCAGAATAGCCATGTCCAAGGAGGTAATGAGATGATGATAGCTTTTTGTGTTTTTTCCCCCAGATCTGAATGTTTCTTTTGTGTTCTGGCATCTCTTCACTACTTCAGATGTGATTATGTTTGCTGTACTCAAGTCTTCATTGACACTTGACCCAGGCAAATCCATTTTTCTCCGAATAGACTCTCTAAACCATTTAAGTTTAATGCTGTCTTTCACTATGGCAGTGTGTTCCCTTTTGGAGCAATCATTATTTCTTCTTTTATCTTTTAAAATAGTGTTTGTTTATATCTGTTAGTTATTCAAGTGATTTAGGGGTTTCCACTATTTTAGGTGTCTTCATGGGCCCTTGCAGCCTCTCTTCCGCTTTGTGCTTTTAATTCTTGTCCTTAGACTTAAGTTAACTGATTTAGAGTTGTATGACGTTCTTAATTTTATCTTATTAGGTTTTTGGTCTGCTTTTCATTGATTCTGATATTTTGGTGGTTCTGTAATAGATTTCCTAAGAATAAGCGTTTAGCTTATTCCATCATCTTCCTAGAAATTTCCTTAGCTTTATTTTCTAAAATTAAATAACAGTTGGTAAATTTCTTGGGTTTCCACTCTGCCCCTAGGTTGTTTAAGCATTTTGCCATCATTTTTCATTAGTGGCTCCTTGAGTCTCCTCCAGGACGAGTTTCTTTTCTTCATATCACACCTTCTTGAAAATAGAAGGCTATCTCGTTGACTTCTTTTGCTTCATCTTTTATTAAATTTAAATGCCATTACATAATCTCAATGCTGTGATACATGTTCAGATCTTAGTTACTCAAATTGGTCAAATTTTCCTAAGGGAAATAGAATAGACCCACATATGAGTCCTACCTATTTTCTTTTTCATCCTGTCCCAGAAGGATTCACATGCCTCTCTTGCCCCCACTACAGGGCAAAAGAGAAATAGTAACCCCTCCACTCAAAAAACAAAAACAAAAACAAAAATACCTTAGAGACTTAAATCTGTGCTTCCTAAACAGGCTTGTGCTTGCTTCTCCCTCCATTAGGAAGGCACAGCAAAGGCAAGGGAGAAAGAGATATTGATAGAAATTGTAGGTTTGTATCTTTTTATCATCAGTTTACAGATATGTTATTAAGCCCAAAATCAAGATATATCACTAATCCCCAATCAGTGATCTAACAAAGGATTGCTTGTCAATATATTACAATAGAAAAAAGGTGTACTACATTTTACTGTAGTAAAATATATTACTATATTTTAAAGAAAATTAATTATATTTTAAGGTTTTTTTCCGTGTTTAATAAATGGGCAGTATTTTGTGACATCAAGAATATTACTATCACTCTGTCCACAAGTATCTGGAAGGCAAATGTGTGATCCGGAGCCTTTTTTACACCTGAGTACATATGTATTTTATTTTGTGGCTTGCAGCCTTGTTCCTATAAGGCCCAATAATCTTCTTTTTTCTTTTTAGTTTTTTAGTCATTTCATTCTACCTTTGAAGTTACTTCAGAAAGAAGAATGATTCTTCTTCAGAGTTTCCTCCCCATGTCTCCATGATCAAATAGAAGGGAATGTGTGAGAGGACAGTTAACTGATTCTTAAAACTAAATGGCTTTATATTTTAATTATTTAAAGAACAGTGAATTCTTATTTCTTTTAAAATTGAATAATAAAAAGAAACATCTCTGAAAATTGAATGAGTAAATGGAAATAGGAAAAGGAGAAACTAAATAACATTCTTATAAAGCTGAGAAGCATCATAATAAATAACAACATTGTTAGGGGAAAATAATATTTTTTATAAACCTGTAAGAATGCTGATAATGATAATGATTCTCAAATATGCCTATAGGTAAGGAAAATATAAGCTTATGAAAGTTAATAGATGTGGTAATAAGAGAATTAAAAAAGCATTAATGAGCTATTAAATTTGGAGACTGAGGGAGAGATATCGAAGATAAGTGTAAATTTTAAGTTTAGCAGATCAGGAAGTTGGTCCAATAGCAGAAGTGGTTGGGGTAAATATTAGGAAAAATAACTACCCCAGTTATTTCATGTATCTTATTCAAATAATGCAATTTCTCATGTGAAAGGTAACCTATATGTCACACTTGATGAAAACTAAGAGCACACAGTGCGATTATTGGTAACTATTTCTTTATTTTTAAATTGTCACAGTATATTAGGTTGTCTGAAGGTTTGCAGGCTGATAGATGGATGTCGAAAGTGTAGAAGAGAGGGCTGTTTGTTGTTGTTCTGCCTCTGTTGCATAGGTGGAGATCACTGAGTGTTACTAGTTCATCACCACACAGATTTTGCCAACATTAAAGTATATTATCAGTGGTGTAGACTTGTTTACACTTGATAGGCTCTGTGGTTTTCTTTCTAATATTTGATATTCTCTAAGCTGGTTAAAAAAAAACACTACTGATTATGACCCATGTTTGGTTTAACTATTGATGATGCCTTGTGGCTTTCAGATCTTGCCTTTTGTTCTTAAGTATATATTGTCCTTATGTCATTTTTTATTTTGGTGGCAATTAGTCCATCTTGGGGCAGAGTATTGTCTATGTTGCTGAATCCATGATGCTTTGGGGTCAAGTAAACTTCCTCCCATTATAGCCTGATATGTGGCCTCAGTCACCTGTAGGTTTATTCACTCTGAGCTAACTCTGTAGTCATCCATAAGCCTTTATATATCATCTTGGCATACAATTCAAGAACATAAGGGTATAGCTGTTTGAAGATTTGGAATGATCATAGCCTATAGGTTAAAAAAAAAGGTGGATGAGGAGGAACCCTAAAGGTTCGTAGATATCAAGCCACTTTAGTGACAAGGCTAAATATTAGTTCACTAAGATTCTAAGACTATTTCTTGATGATTTTACCATTCATTGTTAATTTCCACGTCATGAATTTCAATTCTTTGGATTCAAAATTATACACATGGCTGAATTTTATTTCTTCTATTTAATTTAGCATTGACATGAGTAAAGTAGAAGGCTGAAAGTTGGGGTGAATTAGAAGAAAACCTAAATTTCTTTGGTTTTCAAGGGTTTTTTCTCTTTAAAAGTATGACTTATGAGAGTTTTCCCTCCCTCCTTAAAATGCTTTATTAACTTCACAATATACAATGAACATCTCTGTATGCAAATGGTAAAGCTCCCTTCCTGAGGAATTTATAGCCCAGGTGGAAAGATGATCAGATTAGAAGATGTAACACAAGACTCGTCTGATACTAAGTACTATCAAAAGGTTAAATCAGCAAAGGTACACCAGGAATATTCAAAGGGAAAACAGCCATGGTCACAGTATTAATCTCAGAGAATACCTCAGGATTCCAGGATTAGACAAATGTCATGACAATGAGTTCCCAGTAAGGATGCACAGACAATTCCTCAGCAGTGGTTCTCTAAACTATCTCTTGATTGCTCTCATCTCCTTCATGAACATTTCCGCTCATCCTCATCCCCTCCCGTCCATCATTGTCATTGAACTGCCCACTGGGTAAGGCCCATGGGCATTTGGGGCAAATCATTGGTCTATTACTTGCTGCAGCCTGCTGGCCTTCCCCCACCCCAGGCTTTCTCTCTTTTCTACATTCTTTCCTCTCCCTACTGGCTCTTCCCCCAAGCCCAACTTGTTTTTGTTGGTTTTGGTGAGGAAGATTCACCCTGAGCTAACTTCCATTGCCAGTCTTCCTCTTTTTTCCTTTGCTTGAGGAAGATTAGCCCTGAGCTAACATCTGTGCTATTTTGTATGTGGGATGCCTCCACAGCATGGCTGAAGAGTGGAGCAGGTCAGCGCCAGGTCTGAACCCAGGCTGCTAAAACAGAGCATGGGGAACTTTGACCACTGGGCCACAGAGCTGCCTTTTCCCCACCACTTGTTTCTCTTTAAACAAGGAAGGTACAACTGAATGAGATCTGAAAGGAGTAGGAGGAGTTTATTGGGTGAACTGGGCCTATCCTGGCAGCTTCCTCCTCCTCTATCACGTGTATATATAGCACCCCCACCCTGGCTGATGGACATATTCCTTCCCCGATTCAGGCTAGAAGCCCTCCCAACCTCTATAGGGCAGCGAGGAACTGGGATTCAGGGCAGTGACCAGGCACCCAAGGGCTGCTTCTCCCTGCAGAAAGGTTTTATTGCTCATTCATGTGGTACAATTTCAGGCATCTTGTTCTCCCTAAGACGAGCTATGAAGTGCATTTCAGACTTTGGAGGTGAAAGGATCTCTAGTAATTTTATATTTACCTTCATGTTTAAATTCATGTTATAATACTGCTATTTTTCTATCTTTCTTTCACACACAAACATACACAACATTAAAATTCTTATATGTGATTTCCAGTGTGTTTTGGTCAAGAGCAAAATTCTATACATGGCCTGACATAATGTATCATTCAAATTGGGACATTATGAGAGGCTGGATTATGCCAGGTCGACAGGAGTAAACCAGGGTGAATAGCCACCACCCTCCCTATAAGGGCCCACATGGTGTGGCTGCTGCTGACCTCTGCAGCCTCGTCTTGCAGTGTACTCTTCCTTGCTCTGTATGGCCCAGGCTCACAGCCGTCTCTAGTTCCTTTTTCAAATGTGCTATGCTTCCAAATGCTTACTCTTACTAGAAAGGCTTCATATATCCTTTTCCCTCTCCCAGGGCAAAGCGTTCTCTCTTTTTCATCTAATAACTTTTCACCCAATAAACTTCTCCTACTCCTCTCAGACCTCACTCAGTTGTCCCTTCCTCAGGTAAGCCTTCTCAGACTTTCCTAACTGGATCCGTTCTCTCTCTTATTCTTCGGAGCACCATACTTTATCACATTTAGATCATTCTTGTCTTAATCTCTGTCCTCCACTAGAGTGAGGCTTCATGTAGGGAGAGGCCATGCCAGGTTTTCTCGTCATTTATTTGTCCATCAGTAGGCACATAGTAAGAGCTAAATAAATATTTGTTAGATTAATTAATTTAAAAGAGGATGGTGAAGATCAAGTTTACTGCATAACACAAAATATTAGGCGAAATCAATTCTGATATGTCCCATTTAATTTTTGTTTAAAATAAATAATACATTTATAATTGAAAGTGTTCAAAGGTTTAGAATTTCTCATTTTTATATTTTGTATAAATAAAAAGTTCTAACACTTTAAATTTATTGAAAAAAAATTTGGGAGGGTGGGTCAAGGCTGTTTTTTCCTTTAACATGCCTTTCAGTTATTTAGGACAGATTCCACAGTGTGGAATCAGATGTGGTTGACAGAAGTCTCTGTATTAGTTAGCTCATTGTTCTTTTTTCCTAAGGGAACTTTAAATTAGAAAAAACTTGCTATTGCTTTAATTTTAGATTATGCACATTTTTAAATCAGATATACATCTGAATTGTGAATAATATGTATATTTCCAAGAGTTGAATGCATTTTTAAAGAAAATGTTAACTTTCTGTTATTAATGTCACATTTAGTCACAAATTAAATCAAGGCTCATACACATTTATTGAATTAACGATTTAAATTTGTTTGATTTGAAGACAGCCTATCCTGATGGAAAGACTGGGAGGGTAAGTTAGAAAGAGCAGTGTATACTTTCCCTCTTGAGACATTGAAAGGTGCCTGACATAAATTTAACACAGAGGGAAGGAAAAATTTGATTATTCCTGATTCTCTTGGTCACTTGTCTTGGGGGAAAAATTGCTACCTTCCAGTAGCAAATTTTCTGAGGCTTATTAGTGGCTCCATGACACAATCAGTACTGATCTCATTTAATCATAATTTAAATGAGATTAAATTATTCTGTGTAGTTAAAGTAGAATGGAGCATCCTGCAGTTACTGGACTAATTATAGTCCTTAATGGCCTACTTTTTCTGACCTAAAAAGGTAAATGAAGGAGGGAATTGTCTTTGCCTTTGCGGGATTTTCCCTCTAAAAGAGATTAATTCACTGTCATTGCTATTTATTTTCACGTAACACTTTTCTAGAATCTTTATAAAATTCCCTAGTTCTGAACTAATCCATAGAAGAGGCAGAATGCTTCTTTTCCCATAGGAAAGAAGCCTTGGCAGATCAAATCAGGCTGCTTAGATCTCTCCCATTCTGATTAGAAATTATAAAGTTTTATAACCATGCTCTTTCAATAAAAGAGCCTAGATATAGATGGGATCTGTGTATCAGGAATGCACACATGAAACATTAGTTTAAAATTGCTATTATAACATTTCTTATAATACTTCTCTTAAGAGTCTCCTTTAAGTGTTTTAGATCTATTCCAGGGGGAAAAAAACCTCAACAAATTATCCTTTGTTAATGTTTTATTTAGTGGCGGGGCTTTCCCCACAGGTTAGGTGATGTTTACTCCTTAATATAAATGTATATGTGTGGTGTTGTTATTATTGTATATTAATGTGCATTGTTTAACAGAGGCCTAGCTTTGGTGTTTTCAGGCTGAGAACTAAAGTGGTGATTTGTAGAAAACCAAACTAGGTCAAAGAGTACCATGGTGTAGCAAAGGGGAAGTCCCTGAGCTTGCTCACATTGTCCTGCCTCTGGTGGAGTTCACTTTCATTGTTGTGGTCTAGGCCTGTCTTCCTGTGAATGGAAGAAGTACTCAAATTGCAGAAAAGTCTCAGGAATATTCATAAGTTATTTGTTAGAACAATATATTATTGTCAATTATTGGGAGGGTCTGTGGGGCGGCAAAGGAGAGAATAAAAATTAGAACTGAATTTAATCCTAAATTCCACAGACCAAAAGCAAAAATATGCATAAATATGATAACTTCTCTACATATAATGTAAGGAGTGCTGTGTGGGTCTCTGTGGGATGGGAACTGGTATTTCAAATTTTGCCTGCCTATTCTGCTTTTTTATATGTAGCTGTTGTTGAAGTGACCATGTTTTAGAATCAAGGAGCTATTCTAGGTTTTCAGTTCATGCCATATTTGTTCTGAACATATGCAATTGAATAAACATTATAAGCAAATCTACTAATCATTGGAATAGCAACTGTCCTGTTTCTATGAAACACTATTTTGTGCCTGCTTGACTATGACTAAGCTACTATTAGAATCTAGGAGTATACTTCAGCTGGCTTCAAAGATCGTAGAATGGTTTTTACATCTCAGAGTTAAAATGAAAGTTTCTTAAAATTAAATTTTAAGAAATGGCTTCCTTGGGTTCGTTAAATGTTAAGAAGATATTATGTACAAATGTATATACATGAAGTTATATAAATTTTATAAAACTCTATATTAAATTTGGTATTTCCTCAAATACAGTATACCTAGTATCTTGGATCATGTTATCTCTTAGAGCAGAAGGTTTATTTTCTGGCTAAATTTCCTTTCTTAGGTCTTCCCCCATCACCTTTTTTAAGGGCAAGAGACCCATGAGAACACTAAGCCTTTTAGAGCTCAGAGTTGCTGAGGTTATTTTCTATTCTTATATTTGCCAAGAATTGCTGACAACTTAAAAGCCATCATATGAGTGAATACCAGTTGCCTCGATTGTTTGATGATTTTGGGTAAGTGTGGATCAGGATTTCCTGTAATTTTTCTTTCCCTTCTGGGGCTGTGTTGCCTCTATCTCTGAGCAATTGTACACTTGGAATGAAAAAACAAAGCAAGGTCACTGGGTCTAAATTACTTTTACCTCTGTGCCAAATGAAACTTTCCTTCTGTTACGTGTTACAGTTTCGGCATCTTTTGGCATCTAGAGAGATTTGCAGTTAGGAGAGGGAATGTGGAATTTTTAGGAGAGGAGATTTTTTTGAGCTGAAGCCTGACTTTTTCTGTGCTTCATTCAAGGTAGAGACAGCCAATGCCTGCTCTTTGGCTGAAACATGTTCCTAAGAATCCATATAACGCAGAGTATTGTAAGAGAAACCCATTTTCCTATGGATTATATAATCCAGCAGTTTAAAATTCGTTCCTGAATTTTCTGTGTTTTGAATGGATTTTTTAAAAGGATACATCAAAGGAAGATTTATTTTTAAGAAGGAGACGTTCTACTAAAGAATTGTAATTGCTTACTGAATGAAGGGGATAATCCTAGCCATTGCCTTTAAATACCAGGAGTGCCTGCAGGACAGCCTGGGTATTTTTTCTGGATCAAGAAATGAACAGCTGGGTTCCAGAAGATAAGAGAAGTATGAACTGAGTGGAGGCAGATCTTTGAATAAGAGGAACCTCTCTTTGGAAACTGTAATTGGGTTTTGGGAATTATTAAGTGTGTCAGTTAGGAATGTATTTGGCTGCAAATAACAGAAAACTTTACTATGTGGCTTAAACAGATAGAGGTCTCCTTCTATAAGAAATCTTAATTTACGTAGTCCAGAGCGGATGCTGATGCTCAACTATATTAATAATGACCCCCTACCTTCCTTAGAATGTGGCTCTCCTCTTCAAGGTCACCAAATGGCTATTATACCTGAAGGCATCACTGTATTTGTTATCTATTGCTGCATAAATTACCCAAAAACATAGCAGCTTAGAACAACAAACATTTATTATCTTACACAGTTTCTTAGGATTGAGAATGGAGAGTGGTTTAGGTAGGAGGTACTGGCTCAGGGTCTTTCGTGAGATTGAAGTCAGGATAAGAGCTGGGCCTCTAGTCCAATAAAGGCTTGGTTGAGCTGGAGATCTGCTTCCATCTCACATGACTGTTGGCAGGAGGTTTTAATTCCTCACCACATGAACCGTTCTATAGGGCTGCTCGTGACATGGCAGTGGGCTTCCCCCAGGGCAAATGGTCCAAAGGGGGAGGGAGCAGTCTTTTATAACCTAATCTTGGAAGTGAGATATCATCACTTCCGCCCCTGTTCTATTGGTCACACACCATGATACAATATGGGAGGGGACTACACAAAGGTATAAATAGTGGGAGACAGGAATCACCGGGGGCATCTTGGAGGCTGCTTACTACATATCACAAATATATTTCTGTCAGTAAGAAGGAAAGGAAAGAGGCAGTGCTGACAGACTTCTGTTTCTGTCTCATTGGCCAGAACTGTGTAACATGGCTTCTCGAGGGAGGCTGAAAAGTCAAATCTGTAGCTTTTACAACCTCTGTCATAGAGACAGGCAGGGAAGAAAGGGGTGGGAAATAGAGTTTGAGCTGGCCTATTGTCCACTGTCTGCCACTACCAGGGTATTTGATGACTATAGCTACTTTTAATTTGCCTGTTTTGCCTATTCTTAGAGTTAATTAGCTCTTTAGGAGATTTAATCACTAAAAGTGTGAATAAGAAGAGCCCTAAAAATTTTTTTAAAAATTTTATTGAGATATAATTGACATATAACCTTATATTGGTTTCAGATATAAAACAGTGGTTTGAAATTTATGTATATTGCAAACTGATTACCACAATAAGTCTACTTACTATCTGTCACCATACATGGTTAGAGAATAAAAAGAATTTTTTTTAATGTAGTGATTCCTCTAGTTGTTACAGAAATAAAGCTCTTACTGGTGGCTAGCTACCAGAAGATATCTGAAGTTTACTTAATTGTGAATCATAATATAGTTTATTCTGAGGAAATTTTAGATTATTTTCCCCTCTTTATTCTTTAATATTTGTTTGCACAAAACATTCTGACAGTAAAAATTCTGAAATTTGAAACTAAGACCAATGTCTATATTTTCAGACCTAAAAAGATAAATTTTTCTCTACAACAAACATTTATTGAGGACCTACCATGTATCATAAGCAATTAGATTAGTTACTTAGAAAATTTGGGGGAAATTTGAAATAATCTCTGCTAGGCACTGTTTCACTTAGTGATCTTTTCTTTTCTAATGATTACAAAATTTTTGAGAACCATATTGTTGATTGGAATAACTATATTTGTTTCCCATATATTCTTTCAGTAGTTAATACCAAATTACGTTTCTGAAAAATACCATACAGCTTGAAAACATGAGAGTAGAATTGGAACTTAAATTGGGGACCCAAGGCCTGGCCTGGTGGCTCAGCAGTTAAGTGCACACATTCCGCTTCGGCGGGCCCAGGGTTTGCTGGTTTGGATCCTGGGTGCAGACATGGCACTGCTTGACAAGCCATGCTGTGGCAGGCACCCCACATATAAAGTAGAGGAAGATGGACACGGATGTTAGCTCAGGGCCAGTCTTCCTCAGCAAAAAAAGGAGGATTGGCAGCAGTTAGCTCAGGGCTAATCTTCCTCAGGAAAAAAAAAATTGGGGACCCAAGAGGGATTGGAGTGGAGGGTGGAGGGAGTTGAATGCAAAAAATAAATTAAAGGGACGTTAGGACCAGAATTATCCTGCCCTCGCTGTCTTCTCTCCACCCAGAGACTGGGTAGGAAGAAGGTTCTCTCTGCAGAAAATAAGACTGAAGAGGAAGGGGCACCACATAGCCACTGGCAGGTAAGATGAGGATTGGTACCTAAAGCATCAAAAACTTATCCCATTGGGAGAGAGGGCTTGTTCTGTAAGTGTGCTGGAACAACTGTTCAATTTCTTGGGTTAAAGAATGGACTTTGAACCTACCTCACACTCAGAAATATAACTGATCTTTAATTTGACCTCGAGTTAGGGAAGATCTTTTAAAGCATAAATACATGGGAAGAAATTTTCTGTTATCTTTAACAGAAAAGATAGTTTTGATTGCATAAAAATTAAGTACATCAAAAAATACCATAAAATTACAATATAAACCACAAATTGGAAACAAAGTTACACCACGTATGACAAAAATTAATATTCCTAATGTATTAAAAGCCCTTAAAAATCAATAAGAAAAAGCAAAAGACAAAAATAGACGTTATAAATAAACAAAATTGCCAACAAATGTGCAAAAAGGTTCATCTTCACAATAATAGAAGAAATTTTTTAGGTGATTTTTTTTTTTGCCTGCTGTATTGTCAGTTTTTTAAAAGTGATAATCCTCATGTAGGTTAGGATACACTGCATATAAATTGATGTAACTTATAATTTTTCCTATCTTTTTATTCAGAATTCCACTTAAAACAAAAATAATATTTCTTTACAATAGATCTCTAATGGAATGCTTCAACTATATTTTAAAAGGATTATAAAAATCAGATATAAAAATACTTGAAAGCTATATGTTTAAACTTTAGACTGTACTTTCTTCTATTGAACTCAGAAAATTAGTGAACTTATTGTTCCTTCCTCTCACCTCCCGTTTTTGTTAGTCAAATTATTATTTTATATTCTTAAGATTTTATGACATTTAGATTCTATTCCATAAGCATAACTCCCAGAGTTAGTGTTAGTTCTGTATTTAGGTGAATTTGTGGTTCATCATTGATATGAATAATCAACGGAAAATTAAATTGACAATAATTTAGAACTATGTTCAGGGAATTTTAGCCAGACCCACCCCCCTTCCCAAAAGAAAAGAAACTAAGAAAAAAGGAAAGAAAAGAAAAACATCTTTCTGGTAATATTAAAAATGGAAAAATTAGCAAGGGAAAAATTGGGACAAGAAATGATCCCAAAATAAAGATGAAAACTACTAAAACTGTACAAAGTAAGTTTACCAATAAAAGAAAAGCAAATTTTTTTCATCACATTTGAGAAAATTAGACTTGCTAAAAATAATGGCCACAGAAGACAACTCACAATGGCAGAACCTATAATTGATCAAATTTGATATGGATGATAAAATTTGATATGGATGAATCAAATCTTCATTGTAAAATTTATGGGAAAAGAATTTATTTCAATGAAAATAATTTCAAGAAAAAATTGAAAAAAATTGGATATAACGTAACTGTTATATAGATAAATTGATCATAGAATTCAGTTGCTTAAAAAACCACATTATAGATGAAATTCATTATTATTGGCATAATTAATAAAAATTCAGAAATACAGAGTCAAAAGATTCTGAACTTATGGGATTCAAAGGATTGCATAAATAAGTGTAGTAACTGATCTGCATGTTAACAGAGATTACAAAAGATTTATTATCCAAGGGTCAAATCCATTGAAAATAACACAGTTTCTGCACAACATATAATCTTTTGTTTTTTAATTGGGGTAACAGTTTGTAACATTATTATAAATTTCAGATGTACATCATTTATTTTGATTTCTGTGTAGACTATAGCATGTTCACCACCCAAAGACTAATTACCATCTGTCGCCATACACGTGTGCCCTATCACCCCTTTGGCCCTCCCCCATCCCCCTTCCCCTCTGATAACCATCAGTGTAATCTCTGTATCTATGTGTTTGTTTGTTAGTATTGTTGTTGTTTTTATCTTCCACTTATGATTGATGTCATACAGTATTTGACTTTCTCCATCAGACATATTTCATTTCAATTAATAGCCTCAAGGTCCATCCATGTTGTTGCAAATCGCAAAATTTCACCTTTTTGTGGCGGAGTAGTATTCCATGTGTATATACCACATCTTCTTTATCCATTCATCCATAGATGGGCCCTTAGGTTGTTTCCAAGTCTTGGCCATTGTGAATAATGCTGCAATAAACGTAGGGGTGTAAATATCTTTTCAAATTAGTGTTTTCATGTTCTTTGGATAAATACCCAGAAGTGGAATAGCTGGATCATATAGTAGTTCTATTCCTAATTTTTTGAGGAATTTCCATACTGTCTTTTATAGTGGCTGCACCAGTTTACATTCCCACTAGTAATGTGTGAGTGTTCCCTTTTCTCCACGTCCTCTCCAACAGTTGTTATTTCTTGTCTTGTTAATTACAGCCATTCTGACTGGTTTGTGGTGATATCTCATTGTAGTTTTGATTTGCATTTCCCTAATTAGTGATGCTGAACATCTTTTCATGTGGCCCTCTGTATATCTTCTTTGGAAAAATGTCTGTTCATATCCTCTGCCCATTTTTTGATCGGGCTGTTTGTTTTTTTTATTATTGAGTTGTATGAGTTCTTTATATATTTTGGATATTAACCCTTTATCAGATATATGATTTGCAAATATCTTCTTCCAGTTATTAGGTTGTCTTTTCATTTTGTTGATGATTTCCTATGCTGTGCAGAAGCTTTTAGTTTGATGTAGTCCCATATATTTATTTCTTCTTTTGTTTCCCTTGCCTAATGAGACATGGTATTCAAAAAGATACTGCTAAGACTGATGTCAAAGAGCGTACTGCCTATGTTTTCTTCTAGAAGTTTTATGGTTTCGGATCTTACATTCAAGTCTTTAATCCATTTTTAGTTAATTTTTCTGTATGGTGTAAGATAATGGTCTACTTTCATTCTTTTGCATGTGGGTGTTCAGCTTTCCCAATACCATTTATTGAAGAGACTCTTCTTTCTCCATTGTATGTTCTTGACTCTCTTGTAGAAAATTAGCTGTCCATAGATGTGTGGGTTTATTTCTAGGCTTTCAGTTCTGTTCTGTTGATCTGTATGTCTGTTTTTGTGCCAGGACTGTGCTGTTTTGATTACTATAGCTTTGTAGTCTATTTTAAAATCAGAGGGTGTGATAATTTCACTTTGTTCTTTTTTCTCAGGAGTCCTTTGGCTATTCAGGGTCTTTTGTTGTTCCATATAAATTTTAGGATTCCTTGTTCTATTTCTGTGAAAAATGTTGCTTGGACTTTGATAGGGATTGCATTGAATCTGTAAATTGCTTTAGGAAGTATGGACATTTTAACTATGTTAATTCTTCCAATCTGTGAACCTGTAATATCTTTCCATTTCTTTGTGTCTTCTTCAATTTCTTTCAACAATGTTTTGTAGTTTTCAGTGTATAAGTCTCTCTCCTCTTTGGTTAAGTTTATTCCTAGGTATTTTATTCTTTTTGTTGCGATTGTAAATGGGATTGTATCCTTAATTTCTCTTTCTGCTATTCCATTGTTAGTGTATAGAAACACAACTGATTTTCGTATGTTGATTTTGTACCTTGCAATGTTACTGTATTTGTTTATCATTTCTAATAGTTTTTTGGTGGATTCTTTAGGGTTTTCTACATATAAAATCATGTCATCTGTAAATAGTGACAGTTTTATTTCTTCCTTTCCAATTTGGATCCTTTTAATTTCTTTTTCTTACCTGATTGCTCTGGCTAGCACTTCCAATACTGTGTTAAATAAGAGTAGTGAAAGTGGGTATCCTTGTCTTGTTCCTGTTCTTAGAGGGATAATTTTCAGTGTTTCACCATTGAGTATGATGTTAGCTGTGGGTTTGTCACATATGGCCTTTATTGTGTTGAGGTGCTTTCCTTCTATACCCATTTTATTCAGTTTTTTTAAAAAAAATTGTAAATGGATGCTGTATCTTGTCAAATGCTTTCTCTGCATCTGTTGAGATTATCATGTGATTTTTTTTTTTTTTTTGAGGAAGATTAGCCCTGAGCTAACATCTGCCGCCAATCCTCCTCTTTTTGCTGAGGAAGACCGGCCCTGAGCTAACATCTGTGCCCATCTGCCTCTGCTTTGTATGTGGGCTGCCTGCCACAACATGGCCTGATAAGTAGTGCATAGGTCCACACTCAGGATCCAAACTGGCAAACCCCGGGCTGCCGAAGTAGAATGTGCAAACTTAACCACTGTGCCACCGGCTCGGCCCCATGAATTTTTTTTTTAGAGAGAGAGCCATAATCTCTCTCCCTCTTCATTTTTTTTCTTTTAAAGATTGGCACCTGAGCTAACAACTGTTGCCAATCTTCTTTTTTTTTTAATTGCTTTTTCTCCCCAAATCCTGCCAATACATAGTTATATATTTTAGTTGTGGGTCCTTCTAGTTGAGGCATGTGGGATGCCACCTCAACATGGCCTGATGAGTGGTGCCATGTCCGCACCCAGGATCTGAACCAGCGAAACCCTGGGCCACCAAAGCGGAGCACGTGAACTTAACCACTTGGCCACAGGGCCAGCCCTGTGAATTTTTTTTATTGAGATCATAGTAGTTTACAAAATTGTGAAATTTCATTTGTACATTATTATTTGTCCTTCACCATATAAGTGTGTCCCTTCACCCTCTGTGCCCTCCCCTCCCGACCCCTGTCCCCCTAGTAACCACTAAACTTTTTTTCTGGGAGTTTTTGTAGTTCTCTGTTCTTTTCTTCTTCTCTTGCTCTCTTCTGTTGTGATTTGATGGCTTTCTTTAGTATTATGTTTGGGTTCCTTTCTCTTTATTTTTTGTTTATTAGTTATAGGTTTCTGGTTTGTGATTACCATGAAATTCATACATAATAACCTACAGAAATAGCAATCAATATTAAGTTGATGGTCGCTTAAATTTGACTTCTTACTAAAAGCCCTACACTTTTACTCCCCCCATACACACGCACATTTTATGTTTTTGATATCATATTTTACCCATTTTGTGTGTGTGTGTGTGTGTGTATCCTGTAACTTCTTATCATGGAAATGGATATTTTTAGTACTTTGTCTTTTGACCTTCATACTAGCTTTATAGGTGGTTGATCCTCTACCTTTACTGTATATTTACCTTTACCAGTGATATTTTTTCTTTGATAATTTTCTTATTCCTATTTGTGGTCTTGTCTTTTCTACTTAAATAAGTCCCTTTCACATTTCTTGTAAGGCTGGTTTAGTGGTAATAAACTCCTGTAGTTTTTGCTTGTCTGGAAAACTCTTTATCTCTCCTTCCATTCTGAATGATACCCTTGCTGGGTAGAGTATGCTTGGCTGTAGGTGTTTCCCTTTCAGCACTTTGAATATATCATGCCACTCCCTATACAATCTTGTTATGTTAAGATTGTTGGCACATAGGGAGGTTATTCTAAGACTGTATCTTGGAAATGCCTTCTACTATAAACTTTCCTTCTGCCCTCACCTCCCACAGCCTGATGAACAGCCCAGGTTTTTCCAACTTATTCTCAATGGTATGTTTACTATTTCTCTTTCCATAACTCTGTGATACCATCATTCCTTGACTCTACTATGTCTGAAATCTGTGTCAACTTTCCCTGCTTCTAGCTCAGCCGTGGGGCCTCCACATGCCTCTGTATTAAATATCGGCTGATTGACCCACACCTGTTACAACCTAGCCCAAAGCCATTTTCTAGTACTCTCTCATTGTAGAATCCTCTTCTGTAGTTGTACATCAGACCCAGAAGTAAAAAAACCAAACCTCTTTTAAATTTATCCACATTTGAGTTTGTTTTAAAAGGTATGTAAAAAGCCACCACTTTTGTATTAAGACTTATTGATACAGTTATGATACGTCCAAGAAAATATTTTTAAAACTGAGAAAATATTCATCCTTCTATTCCTTGCTCCATTAAATCCAATCTTTGTGAATTTTCTTTCCCTCAAGTTTTTGAATTTCAAATAAAAGCAGTATAAATGTCTTGTCCCTTTTCATCTCATTTAGGATTGAAGCCAAAATCCTTAATGTGGCCTAGGAGGGCTTTCGTTGCTGGGTCCTGCCTATTCTTCCAGTCTCATCGTTGTGTTTCCCCCTGTTCTCTGTGTTCCTGCTTAGTTCACTGGCTTTGTTATTGCTGTTCCCTCTTTGATTCATCAAAGTCCTTCCTATCTCAGAGCCTTTCTCATGCTTCTCAGTCTGTGTGGAATATCCTCTCCCCATCTTCCCACTCCACGTGTTTTATTAACACCTACTGACCCTTTATATGTCGGTATAAATGTTAATTAGGCTGGGAAATGGGATATGTCACATATGACTTCAGACTCTGCAGCCTTATAGTCTTGATTCCCCTCGCAGCTTGTTATTTACTGGCTGTATAATTTTAAGTAAATTATTTGACTTCTCTCTGAGCCTCAATTTCTTTATCTGTAAAATGGAGAAAATAATTCTGACCTATAAGATACTGTGATTATTAAGTGAGAAAATGAGATAAGCTGTAAAATACCCAACACAAGGCCTGACTAGAATTGCATAAAATACTTAATAAATGTTATATAAAGTTATTCCCAACCCACCTCCTACCTTCAGTTCCCTATTAAACACACACACACACACAAACTACTACCAAACAGCCTAAGTCAACTCCTTTTATTGTATAGAAACATATGACCACATACTTCTTATTCCTAACATTTACAACTTAAGTAAACTTGTGATTTTAAATTAATTTGTTGATTAGTCAATTAATGTCTACCTCCCTTGACTAGATTATAAGTTCTATGAGGGTAGCAGCTCTATAGTTTTGCTCACCATGTCCTCAGTACTTAGCCCACACTAAGCCAATAATAAATATTTGTTAAGTGGATGAACAATGAGTGAACTAGAGGTATATACTATCTCCTCCCAAAACAACATACTTGATGGTAATAATATTTCCTGTAGGATGGTCTTGCCTTTAAGCCTTTAAATCATAACTTCAATACCAATGACTAGAGAATAATCTAGTACCAGTACCTTACATAAAACTTGTTTGTCAGTAAAAATTGTTTTCAAGTCTTTTTGAATGTTTGACTGTAACAGTTAAAAAGTATTAAAGACGACCTTTGTTTTCAATAACATTGGAAAAGGTTTACACTAAACATACAAGTGTACACTGAAGGCTAGATAGACCGTTTTAAGTAAGGTTTAATCTCAACTGTGTAAGAATATGCGTGAGAGAGAATTTAAAGTAAGTATATCAGTATGTTAGTAGGGGCTTTCCTCTGAGTCGTAGAATTGTGATCAACTTTAATCATTTTATATTTATAAATAAATTTTCTACTTTCTTAGAGCAAAACTGTTAGTTTTATGTTAACAAAATATATCTTTAAAACTTTCTTAAATATCTCTGAAATGTATAGGGGGATACTTTTCATTCATTCATTTATTCAACAAGAGTTTGTTGAGCAGCTGCTAAGTGCCAAGCACTATTCTAGGCCGAGGGGATGAGGCTATAATAAGATAGGCAAAATCTCTTGTCTTCTGTGGATTTCCATTCTGCTATGTTGCAGCTACCTGTGTGACTTTGTTTGAAACTCTTCCACATCTTTCCTAAAAGCCATTGATGTTACATTAGTGTTTTATTTTCATCTTGTATTCAGTTACAGAAATAAAAAAAAACCTTAACTGCAATATCTAAATTCTTTGCAATTCTTCAACCCTTCTAATGTTTTTCATACCCTAGAATCTTATCTTTGACATAACAGTGCAGTGTAAAGGTGATAAGAGGGACCCAGTTTAATCATTCCTTGAAGGGTTACGTTTTCTCTTTCAAAGAGTCAATTCACATAGTGTTACTTATTACTATACAATGCTGAAGTTTGTCCAACTCCCTTAATTTTAAAAATAATCAGGGGCCAGCCTGGTGGCACAGCGGTTAGGATCACATGTTCTGGTTCAATGGCCTGGGGTTCTCCGGCTCAGATCCTGGATGCGGACCTAGCACCGCTTTTCAAGCCATGCTGTGGCAGGCATCCCATGTAAAATAGTGGGCATGGATGTTAGCTCAGGGCCAATCTTCCTCAAAAAAACAAAACAAACAAACAAACAAAAATAATCAGATGATTTGTTATATTATCACTAAAGTAGCACCATTATAGTCAGTCTCAGTTCAGATGTTCAGTAAATAAGCAAAAACTTTTAAATCTTTCTAATAAAAGGTTCTGATTCTCTTTGAAATCTCATGGTACCCTCCTATTTCATAAAACCAACTTCAAAGCTACTGATCCAAAAGAATTTTTAAACCATTGTAAAACTGATCTCTGAAATGAGTTCCTTTGTTTAAACAGAAGTTAGTTTGTAAACCAGTTGTTTAGGACTCAGCCTGTATTTCTGTATATAGGCAGTATTAATATTTGGTGATTAGCTTCAAGGATCAGCTCACAAAAAAAGTATTCAGCCCATTCTTACTTGAAAAGTTATGCTAATTGAACAATTTTTACCTTAACAAACTACCACTTATAATATTATTCCTATGGAAATGTATATTTTGAGGACCACATCTCCCCTACCTAAGCAGTAGAAGCTACGTCTTCTCCTTCTTAAGCCTCCCTGTTCTAGACTGGGATGTAGAGACTGGGAAGAGGAGATGGAAAGGCAGGGAGGCTAGTGATGAGTGATTATTTGTTGGCAGCATTATTTTATTAATTCCATATGATTACTAAAAGAAGACAACTCTCTTGAAAACGTGCTTGCTCTTGCTCTTCCTATGATCAAACCTGAAAACAGCGCATTTGCCCTTAGGCTTAGAAACTTTGGTTAAGGACTGTGTAAGTGTGGTGTTGTGATTTAGGAGAAGGGGGGAACCTTCTGCTGCTTGCCCATTTGTATAGACGGATTATTTGAAAGTTGGAGACTGCTTTGGTATTTGTCTGTCTCTCTTAGGAAGCTAATTTCATCAATCTTTTAGACCATTCCAATTAACTTTCCTCTTGCAAGGATTTTTATGTATTTAAAGTCTATTTTTAAGATTTAGAGACTTGCCATACTGTCTATCCTTGACAAGATGGTAAATCTGTGAGTCACTATAAATTGAAATGACTTTTTTTAATAATTAAAAAAAAAACTCCATGTGAGTTTTCTAGGCTGGGGATGTGGTCACTGCTCCCTGATAGACGCTATTGCAGACAGACGACACCTCAGCTGATAATGCAGTTGGTCAGTTCTTGAGCAGCAACCCGTTGGGCCACTTACTGCTCTATTCGGATAAGTTTAGACTTGAAGTTTCTCCCTTCCACTGGCTGTCTCTGTCATTTGACTAGAGCAAGGTTGTGACATGCCACAAAACCTGCTGAAAATTGAAAATGTAGTTAAGTCAGATGCCTGATAACCAGTTTGGCTTTTTCACTGAATTGGCCAATATTTTTACTTCATATACACAGAGTTTTAAAAATCAATTGTTCCTATACTTATCACCTTTTCGTTATTCTTGTTTTTGTTTATTGTATTTTATAACATTGTTTTATTTATGACTCTTCACTTTAGAATTTCTTTTAAAGGTTTTACCCAGGTTTCAAACCAAAGTCAGACATGTAGTTTTATCTATGTCTTCTTCTCCGGGTATTTATATTTGTTTTGACATTTAATTCCTATGATGCAATTTACTTGTTGAAAAATTTTTTTAAAGTTTTATGTAAATTAACTTCCTTTCAGTTCTATTTTATTAAAATGTATATTAATATAATATATAATGGACTTCAATATGATATGTTAATATGTAATATATTAACGTAAATAATAATATATCCACTTTCCTTTTCTGATACCAACTTTTCCCGCCCTGATGTGCCAAGATGTTTTCAAAGTCTTGCAGAGATTATGGCTGTCTATTCATTTATTCATACATTCACACATTCTGCAGATGTTTGTGGAAGGCCAGCTCTGTGCAAAGAAGTGTGCTAAGCAAAAGGGATACAAATACTATGTTCCAGTCCCTGTCCTTAAGAGACTTACTGTTTAGTGGAGAATGGAGAAGTAAACAGTCGAAATGTTTTAAGTACTCATTCCCTCACTTTGTATAGCTCTCAGCTTCACAAATTAGAGTATGATTACAGCCTGGGATCTGTGACTATATGTCAGGGGAGGATATGTTTGGCAGGCCATAACTTAAGTCTATTGCCTTTATTACATGTAAATTTTGAATCATGTGACCAGTGATTTGGGTTTTGTTTTCTATTTATAGGGTTTGCCATTAATAATTAATGCCTCTCTTATGGAATACTTCTATTTGTACCTCAGCAAATGCACATTTTCCTCTTGTTTGCCCTACAACCCTTTTGGTACACTTAGAAGTTGATTTCTTTTTCATTGATAGTACCATTTCTCGGTGTTTTAAATTGGAATATATCTTGCCTAGTGAAGCTTTAAATTATTATTTTACGTTTCTCCCAGATTAAGTGCTCTCATCTAACATTTGTTTGGAATCATGCCACTGCCAATTCTATGCCAACTGTATTGTCCTTTCCAGTATGATTTCTGTAGTGAAGTCTGCATATCATCTTTCCCACCTAGAATAAATGCAGCATATCTTCCTGGAATTTAAAATGGGGTGGGGGGAAGAAGGGAAGGGCAGGCCTGAGAAAGAGATAGGTAATTTAACTGGTAACTAATTTAAAACATTATTTTAGGTTAAAAATAAAGCTTACCTATATTAAGGACTAAGGTATAAAATTTCACATAAAGAATTGTCCTACTTGTGGCCGGTTACTCTTGGGTTGGTTACCACTTTATCCCATATGGAAGGTGTTCTCTCCCCTCAGATGTTAGAGATGCCTCTGGAACATTTTGAGAGGCCCTTCATATTTAATCTTATCAATGTGTTTATGTTAAAGGGAGAGGCTAAAGAAGGTGGATGCCTTTGCAGAGCATACCCTTATTTCCTAGATAGTCCTTATATCTTAACAGCAGTCCTTTAGAAGTAGTCCCAATGCTTTTGTTGACTAAACCCAGTGGAGCAGTACTAATGCTACAAATCTCAAGTCAAATAGGCAAGGTAAGTGGACCAATGTTTCAGGTTGGTGGATCCTCAAATCATTCACCTGTGGTAAACTGCCTGCACCACCTATAAGCAGGGCCATTTGGGGGCAACTGAGTGTTTATTTAGGCCTTTGTGGCCTTGGAAGACATAAGATTAAGGGGGGCCCGTTTATGAAGGACATTCTTCTTGTCACTGTTTCAGTGAAAGCTGAGAGCAAAAATATTGCATCCGAGTTTTTAGACCTTGTAAAGGTAACATTTTTTACTTCTTATGTTCCATAGTGTGTGAATTATTGAATGTTGAGGCATTGGTTTTCCTTTTAGAGCAAAGGATGGGATACACTTTTTTCAATCCATACAGTTTCAAAATCAAAAATTCTTATTTTCATTCAGAGTTCTTTTACATCATGCCTTACATTAATTTGTTTATTTCAGAAACAGTTATTGAGTATCTACTCTGTGCACTGGGGAAACAGATAAGGCGAAGTCCTCACTCTCAAGGAGGTCACAGACAGGGGGATGAGATAGGTAAACAGGCAGTTGTATAGCATCGTGATAAGTGCACTGAAGGGAGGTTCTACAGAGGGCTGTGGATGGGTGGAAATGAGGGGACAGAAAGGGAATGGTCAGCAAAGGCTCTGTAAAACAGTAAAGCTTTCAGTGGCTCCTGAAGCCTGAGTGAGAAGTAGCTGGTTGAGGTGGGAGGTAAGGTGCTTTACTCAGAGAGATTAGCTTGTACAAAAGCACAGAATCATGAGATTACCATGTCTGAGAAACTATAAGTTGAACTCAGTAAGATTGGAGAGATAGGAAGAGATAAGATCCAGAAGGGAATTGTATGCCATATGAAGAATCTGGATTTTATTTTGAAAGTTAAGGGGAACGTATGAAGGATTGTAACATCATCAGATCTACAATTTAGAAAGATTACTCCAGCATGGAGAATAGGCTGGAAGGTAGCACAGACAATGAGACAGAAAGGAGGCTGTTGCTGTAATACAGGAGAGACATGGACAGAGACTAAATTTATGGGGTTGGGGTTGAGGGTAATGGGATAGATTTGACAGTTTTAAGGATGTGGAATATATTCAGAAATTGGCAAGAGGTTAGTAAAAGAGTCAGAGAAGCCAAGGCAAGGACTTGCAGGTTTCTGCATTGAACAATTAGATGTATAGTGAGGCCTTCATGGAGGTAGAGAATATAAGAGGTAGTAGTATAGTGGAATGGATCAGGGGAAGGTGATGAGTTTGGCTTTTTATGTGTTGGATTTGAGAAAGCTATAGGATATCAAGGTGAAATATCTTAGGTGGCTGAATAAACGGGTCTCAAATTCAGAAGAAAGGACTGAGGTGTAATTACAGCCTTGATCAATGTTCATTGTTGAAGTTATGCAAGAGTGAGATCACCCAGTGAAAAGATAGGCAGTCAGAAGAAGGTTGAGGATGGATGGAACATTGGAGAGTGTCTATTTAGAAGAAAACAACAGAGGAAGAAGAATCCATAAAGGAGATTGATATTGAGTGGCCAGAAATAGAGGAAGAAACCTAAGGATATTATCCCAGATACTAAGGGAGGAGAGATTTCAGGAAAGAATTGGTCAACGATGTCAATTGTGGAAGAAGTGAAGTAAGGTAAGACCTGTATGTTATTAATGCCTGGGCTGGAGGTAAAAGAAAGAAGCAGTGGGGCAGTGCCTGAAAGACCTGAGAAGAGGAAGACTCTGAAATAGCCAACAGATATTCATTGAAAAATATGGCGGGCAAACTTGCAAACAGTAGCTGAAATTGGGAGGAATTTTGCTCATTCCAAATTAGGTGAGTACAAGAGGTCCACTGTAAGTAGAGGGAACTGAAGAGGCTGGGGCAGTATAGCTTTTATGAACTCTCAAAACCCACCTTTCTGTGGTGGCTTCTTTCTAGGATAGAATCCCATATCGAGGAGCATTTGCTGGGAGTGGAATAAAAATTGAGCAGAATAGGGCAACAGAGATGAAAAGAAAAGAAAGTCTATGGGAGAAGAGAATGGAGCCCAAAATCTTGCAGAAAGCAAGCTGCTGTAGTTTGAAAACTACACAAAAGCAACAGAAAAATGAATTCCATGAAGTTAGAAAATCTGTCCTGACCCTATCTCATTCAAAAAGTTCAGGAAAGCTAATTTCACATAAAAATGAGCAGTATGCAAAGTTTATAATAAGAAAAAAGAGAATAAGGAGTTGAATATCTCTATAGATAATGAAAGCATGCTTGAAAGATTAGCAAAATACTATAACCTACTATTTCAAGATAAGTTAAAAGACATTAAAAAAATGATTTAAAAACTGAAAGAACACAAAAATCAGAATTAGAAAAACTAAGAAGTGAGGTAACATAACTCTGCTAAGAATTAGAAGTAAAAGAAAAAATCATTTCAAGAAATTTTAAACTAGAAGGAACACAAGTCCAAATAAATAATGCCATAGGAGAAACAGAAGGTGAAAAAGAAGAAAACTTTAAGCACAAAAAAGAAATGAAGGGGCTGGCCCTGTGGCTGAGTGGTTAAGTTCAAGTGCTCTGCTTCAGCGGCCCAGGGTTCGCTGGTTCGAATCCTGGGCACAGACCTACACACTGCTCACCAAGCCATGCTGTGGTTGGCATCCCACATAGAAGAACTAGAATGACCTACAGCTAGGATATACAACTATGTACTGGGACTTTGGGGAGGGAAAATAAAAAGAGAAGGATTGGCAGCAGATACTAGCTCAGGGCCCATGTTCATCACCAGAAAAGAAATGAAGAAAAACTTTAAAAGGATTTGTGAGAAGTGACAGATATTAAGGATAGGCAGAGAACATCCAACATACAGATAATAAAAGCCACTGAAGAAGAAATCAGAGCAGGGAAACAGAATGAATACTAAAAACTACAATTCAAACAAACTTTCCTGTGATTAAAAAAGAAAAGAAACTACATATTGAAAGAACATAATGTGTGCCAAAGAATATTGACCCCAAGTGACCATTACCAAGACATGGCCAGATTAATTTATTAGGGCAAAAATTAGATTATCATTAGACTTCTCAACAGCAATACCAGAAGAAAATAAAGCAACGTATTTAAGACACTCCAAGAAAGAAAGTGTGAACCAAGGATTTTCTAACTTTGTTATGAACAACAAACTGTTATCAATATGTAAGGGCTCAGAGAATCTATTTCCTGTGGTTCTACTTCCTGTAGAATCTACTTGAAAATGAGCTTCAGACTACCAAAATGACTAGAGAGGCATCAGCTAGGTGTGCTTATTACTACTATCATGTCATTCATTGCGTTTAGGCCCTCTTCACAGACAGAGCAAGGAAATATGTATGTGTAGACTAACCTGTCTATATGCATATATCTATACATATTTCTGGAGGTAACCATCTCTATCTATGTTAAGCTAAACATGAGTTTGTAGTGACATCTCTAACTCTACTCCATTACCCCGTGGATCATTCTAGATTCCTTTCCATATTTATCTGTAAATTCTCACTCCAACAGCGAGAAATCTGGCTCACACCATCTGCCATGCATTTACTTAATTATTCAACTTCAGTATATATGTCTAGTAGTATCAGAATTGTTAACCTGGACCCCTGTAGGAAACTAGTTTATCAATGAGTACGGTGCTTACATGCTGTTTCTTTTGCTTTAGTTTTATAGACTCATTTTCATTACTTAGGTCATCATATTTTCCTCTACTCCCTTCAGTGAGGTTGTTTCATACATTGGTAATTCAGTTAGATTCTCTTGTTAGATTCTGCATTCCTTCCTGGGATTCTAAATAATTTTTAAAACTTTGTATTCATTAAATTTTTCTTTCTGTGCTGTAAAGTTGTTCAGGCTTTCAGAAATGCGTAATGTCATGTACCTGCCATTGCAGTGTCACACAGAATAATTTCACCACCTAAACATCACCTGTGCTTCACCTATTCAACCGTCCCCTCTTCCTCTTCCAATTTGCCTTTTCCAGAATGTCACATAATTGGAATCGTACAGTATGTAGCCATTTTGGGCTGGCTCTTTTCACTTGGCCGTTTTCATTTAAGTTTGTTTTGTTTTAGTTTCAGTCAAGCCCTTTTGTAGTTTGATAGCTTATTTCTTTTTATCACTTGATATTCCATTGATACTTGTACCACAGTTTGTTTATCCATTCACCCATTCAAGGACATGTTTGTTGCTTCCCGTGTTTGACAATTAAGGATAAACCTTCTATAAACATTCATGTGCAAGTTTTCAAATAAGTTGTATAAAAGCCTGGGAACATGACTACTGGATTCTATGGTAAGATTATTTTTACCTTTTTAAGAAACTAGGAAACTGTCTTCCAAAGCAGCTGTACCATTTTGTATTCCCACCAGCAATGAATGAGAGTTTCTATTGCTGGACATCCTCACCATAATTTGGTATTGTCAATTTTTTAAAATTTTAGTCATTCTAATAGGTATATAATAATATCTCATTGTTTATTTTAATTTGCAATTCCCTAATGGCAAATTGATGTTGAGCATTTTTTCACATGATTTTTGCCATCTCTTTATATTCCTTGATAAGATATATGTTTAGGCCTTTTGTCCACTTTTTTTTTTTTAATTTGAGTTCATAATAATTGACAACATTGTGAAATTTTGCTTGTACATTATTTCTTGTCTGTCACCATATAAGTGCTCCCCTTCACACCCAGTGCCCTCTCCCCACCCCCTTCCCCTGATAACCACTGAACTGTTTTCTTTGTCTGTGTGTTTGTTTATATTCCACAAATGAGTGAAATCATGTGGTGTTTGTCTTTCTCAGTCTGGCTTATTTCACTTAGCATAATTCCATCTAGGTCCATCCATGTTCTTGCAAATGGGATGGCTTTGTCTTTTTTCTGGCTGAGTAGTATTCCATTGTATATATACACCACGTCATCTTTATCCAATCATCAGTTGATGGGCACTTGGATTGTTTCCATGTCTTGACTATTGTGAATAGTGCTGCAATGAACACAGGGGGACATATGTTACTTTGGATTGTTGATTTCAAGTTGTTTGGCTAGGTACCCAGTAGTGGGATAGCTGGGTCATATGGCAGTTCTATTTTTAGTTTTTTGAGGAATCTCCATACTATTTTCCATGGTGGCTGCACCAGTTTGCATTCCCACCAGCAGTGTCTGAGGGTTCCCTTCTCTCTACACCCTCTCAAATATTTCTTATTTTTAGTCTTAGTGATTACAGCCATTTTCACAGGTGTAAGGTGATATCTTAGTGTAGTTTTGATTTGCATTTCCCTGCTGGTTAGTGATGTTGAACATCTTTTCATGTGTTTATTGGCCATCTGTATATCTTCTTTGGAAAGATGTTCATATCCTCTGCCCATTTTTTGATCAGTCTCGTTTGTTTTTTTGTTGTTCAGTTGTGTGAGTTCCTTATATATTACGGAGATTAACACCATACCAGACATATGATTTGCAAATATTTTCTCCCACTTGGTGGGTTGTCTTTTTGTTTTGATCCTACTTTCTTTTCCTTGCAGAAACTCTTTAGTCTGATGAAGTCCACTTCTTTATTTTTTCTTTTGTTTCCCTCGTCTGAGGAGACATAGTATTCAAAAAGATCCTTTTAAGTTCAAGGTCAAAGAGTATACTGCATATATTATCTTTCATGAATTTTATAGTTTCAGGACTTATCTTCAAGTCTTTGATCCATTTTGAGTTTATTTTTGTGCATGGCATGAGATAGTGGTCTACTTTCATTCTTTTGCATGTGGCTGTCCAGTTTTCCTAACATCATTTATTGAAGAGACTGTCTCTTCTCCATTGTGTGTTCTTGGCACCTTTGTCGAAGATTAGCTGTCTGTAGACGTGCATTAAAAGAATAAAAGAATAAATTAAAGTTAGATTTATATGAATATTAAATTAAATAAAAAGAATAAATAACAATTCTTTTAGTTTATTCTTCCGATCCATGTGCATGGACTCTCTTTCCATCTCTTTATGTCATTATCTATTTCTTTCAATGATGTCTTATAGTTTTCATTGTGTAAGTCCTTCACCTCCTTAGTTAAATTTATTCCTAGGTACTTTATTCTTTTTGTTGCGATTGTAATTGGAATTGTATTCTTGAGTTCTCTTTCTGTAAGTTCATTCTTAGAGTACAGAAACGCATCTGATTTTTGTAAGTTGATTTTGTACCCCGCCACTTTACTGTAGTTGTTATTTCTAATTGTTTTCTGATGGATTCTTTAGGGTTTTCTATATATAAGATCATGTTGTCTGCAGTGAGAGTTTCACTTCTTCACTCCCTCCTTGGATTCCTTTTATTCCTTTCTCTTGTCTAATTGCTCTGGCCAAAACCTCCAGTACTATGTTGAATAAGAGTGGTGATAGTGGGCATCCTTGTCTTGTTCCTGTTCTCAGAGGGATGGCATTCAGGTTTTTCCCATTGAGTATGATGTTGACTGTGGGTTTGTCATATATGACCTTTATTTTTTGAGGTAATTTCCTTCTATTCCCATTTTGTTCAGAGTTTTTATCATAAATGGCTGTTGCATCTTGTCAAATGCTTTCCCTGCATCTATTGAGATGATCATGTGGTTTTTACTCCTCATTTTGTTAATGTGGTGTATCACATTGATTGATTTGTGGATGTTGAACCATCCCTGTGTCCCTGGTATAAATCCCGCTTGACTGTGTTATATGATCTCTTTGATGTATTGCTGTATTCAGGTTGCCAATATTTTTTTGAGGATTTTTGCATCTGTGTTCATCAGCAATATTGGCCTGTAGTTTTCCTTTTTTGTGTTGTCCTTGTCAGAGTGATGTTGGCCTCATAGAATATATTAGGAAGCATTCCATCTTCCCTAATTTTTTGGAATAGCTGAGAAGGATAGGTATTAAATCCTCTCTGAAAGTTTGGTAGAACTCCCCACAGAAGCTGTCTGCTCTTGGGCTTTTATTTTTTGGGTTGCTTTTGATTACTGTTTCAATCTCTTTACTTGTGATTGGTCTATTCAGATTATCTATTTCTTCTTGATTCAGCTTTGGGAGCGTGTAAGAGTCTAAGAATTTATCCATTTCCTCTAGATAGTCCATTTTGTTGGCATATAGTTTTTCATAGTATTCTCTTATAGTCCGTTGTATTTCTGTATCTGTTGTTATTTCTCTTCTTTCATTTCTAATTTTATTTATCTGAGCTTTCTCTCTTTTTTTCTTTGTAAGTCTGGCTAGGTGTTATCTTCTCAAAGAACCAGCTCTTTGTTTCATTGATCCTTTCTACTGCCTTATTTGTTTCAATAGCATTTATTTCTGCTCGTATTTTTATTATTTCTCCCCTTCTGCTGACTTTGGGGTTTGTTTGTTCTTCTTTTTATGATTCAGTTAGGTCGAGTTTGAGATTGCTTTGTTGGGATTTTTCTTGTTTGTTAAGGTGAGCCTGTATTGCGATGAATTTGGCTCTTAATACACCTTTTGCTGCATCCCATATGAGTTGGTATGGTATGTTTTCATTTTCATTTATCTCCAGATATTTTTTGATTTCTCCTTTAATTTCTTCAGTGATCCATTGCTTGTTCGATAGCATGTTGTTTAGTCTCCATATCTTTGTCCCTTTCTCAGCTTTTTTATTGTAATTAATTTCTAGCTTTATAGTATTGTGATCAGAAAAGATGCTTGTTATTATTTCAATCTTCTTAAATTTATTGAGGCTTGCCTTGTTTCCCAGCATATGGTGTATCCTTGAGAATGTTCCATGCGCACTTGAGAAGAATATGTATTCTGCTGGTTTTGGACAGAATGTCTATATATGTCTATTAACTCCAACTGGTCTTGCTTTTCATTTAATTCCACTATTTCCTTGTTGATTTTCTGTCTGGATGATCTATCCACTGATGTGAGTGGAGTGTTGAGGTCCCCTACTATTATTGTGTTTTGTTAATGTCTTCTTTTAGGTTTGTTAATAGTTGTTTTATGTACTTTGGTGCTCCTATGTTGTGTGCATAGATATTTATGTGTTATTTCTTCTTAATGGAATGTCACTTTGATCATTATATACTGCCCCTCTTTGTCTCTCTTTACCTGTCTATCTTGATGTCTACTTTATCTGATACAAGTATTGCAATACCTGTTTTCTTTTGTTTGTCATTAGCTTGGAGTATCGTCTTCCATCCCTTCACTCTGAACCTGTGTTTGTCATTGGAGCTGAGATGTGTTTCCTGGAGACAGCATATAGTTGGGTTTTATTCTTTACTCCATCTGGCCACTCTGTGTCTTTTTATTGGAGAATTCAATCCATTTATACTTAGGGTGATTATCAATATATGAGGGCTTAATGCTGCCATTTTGTCACTCATTTTCCAGTTCTCCTGCATTTTCTTTATTTCTCGTCCCGTGTATTTTGGTCTACCAATTGAGTTATGCAGTTTTTTATGTTGTGCTTCTTTGTTTTCTCCTTATTATTATTTGTGTCTCTGTTCTGCTTTTTTGTTTAGTGGTTACCATGAGGTTTGTATTCAAAATCTCATGGATAAGATAGTACTTTTTCTGATGGTGTCTTATTTCCTTAGACTAAACCGATTCAGTCCCTTTCCTTTTTCCCTCATAAGTTGTTTTTTCTCACATCTTATTCCATCTTGTGTTATAAGATTTTGGTTAAAATGACAAGATTATCTTTGTTTTTGGTGTTTTCCTTCCCTTTGTCTTTAATGCTATGCTTGAGTATTTGCTATCCTGCTCTGATTCTATCTACCTATTTATTTCCTTACTCCATGCTTTGTAACCTCTTTCTCCCTTTTTTTTTCATGTATGAGGGATTTCTTGCAGGGGGGTCTTGTGGCTATGAACTCCCTTAGCTTATGTTTGTCTGGAAAAGTTTTTATTTCTCTATCGTATCTGAAGGATATTTTCACTGGATAGAGTATTCTTGGCTGAAAATTTTTGTCGTTCAAAGATTTGAATATGTCGTTCTAGTCTCTCCTAGCCTGTAAGGTTTCTGCAGAGAAATCCGCTGAAAGCCTGATAAGGTTCCTTTGTAGGTTATTTTCTTCAGCCTTGCTTGCTGCCTTTAGTATTCTTTCTTTGTCATTCACTTTTGCCAATTTCACTCCTATATGCCTTGCAGTAGGTCTTTTTACATTGACATATTTAGGAGATCTGGTAGCCTATTCCACATGGATTTCCATCTCCTTCCCTAGGTTTGGGAAGTTCTCTGCTATTATTTCTTGGAACAAGCTTTCTGCTCCATTCTCCTTCTCTTCTCCATCTGGAATACCTATAATTCTTATATTGCATTTCCTAATTGAGTCAGATATTTCTCAGAGACTTTCTTCTTTTCTTTTTAGTTTTAGTTCTCTCTCCTCCTCTATCTGGAGCATTTCAACATGTCTATCTTAAATTATACTGATACATCCCTCTATGATGTCTACTTGAGCCTTCAGGGAATCCGTATTTTGTTCCATTGTGTCTTTTATCTCTAATATTTCTGATTGATTCTTCTTTATAGTTTCAATCTCTTTTGTGAAGTAGCTCCTGAACTCATTGAATTGTTTTTGTATATTCTCTTTTAACTTGTTCAGTTTTTTAATTACAGCTATTTTGAATTCTTTGTCATTTAGGTTACATATTTCTGTATCCTCAGGACTGATTTCTGGGTACTTGTCAGTTTCTCTCTGGTATGGAGATCTAATACAATGTTTGATATTGCTGTAGGGAGTGGCTCTGTTTTTTCACATCCTGGTGTTATTTGGTCACAGTTACCACCTATCCCCACTAGGTTGGGGTCGAGGGCTGCATATTCTGAGCCCTCTGCCTTCCTTGAGATCCCAGGCAGTGGAGCCAGGCTGGAGGTGGGAGGAGGGGCACTTTCTCCTGTGTGCTCTTGGGGTTTTCTTGCTCTGCTCTTGCCAACTGCTCTCCTGGGGTGTTGGCTTGATAAGGTCACCCCCCACCAAAAGCTTTCCCCCCACTACAGTGCTTCCCTCTAGGCTTCAGCGGCCTACCGGGGATCCTTTATGTTCCTGTGAATGAACATCCCCTCCCCCATTCCTTCCCTCTTGGAGGCCTCCCGTGGTCCTGAGTCACAGTCTTTAGGGGAGGGAGTGACGTTTTCTCTTACCCCATTGCACCTCCTCCAAGGAGGGGCTCCAGCCTCTCCACCCTCCGTCGTATGGCTGCATGGGTCTCTCTGATGTTTTTTGTGTTGTATTTGGATGTCCTCTGTTGGAATATGAATGTCCTTTCGCTGTTTGTTGGAGAGGAGAGATTACTGGAGAAGCTCACTCCACCATGATGCTGACATCACTCCTTGTCCACTTTTTAATTGGGTTGTTTGTTTTCTTATTCTTGAGTTTTAAGAGGATTTTTTTGATATTTCAGATAGAAGTCATTTATCAAATATGTGTTTTGCAAATATTTTCTACCATTCTGTGATTTATCTTTTCATTTTCTTAAGAATGTCTTGCGCAAAACAGATTTTATTTCTAATAAAGTCTAACTTACCAATTTTTTTAATGGATTGTGCTTTTGGGATTGTATCTAAAAAGGCATCACCAAATCCAAAGTCATCTGTGTCTTCTTCTATGTTTTCTTAGAGAATTTTGTATAGTTTTCTGTGTGACATTTAAGTCTTGATCCATTTTGAGTTAATTTCTGTGAAAAGGGTAAAATACGTGTCTTAAATTCTTTATTTTCTTTTTCTTTTTTTGGCATATGGATGTCCAATTGTTCCAGCATCTTTTGTTTAAAAGGCTATCCATTCTTCATTGAATTACCTTTGCTTCTTTGTCAATGGTTAGTTGCCTATGTTTGTATGGGTCTATTTCTGGGCTCTCTACTATGTTCTGTTGACTATGTGTCTATTCTTTCACTAATACCATGCTGTCTTGATTACTGTAGCTTAATAGTAAGTCTTGAAATCAGGTAATATGGCTGATCTTCAGTATTGTTTTGGCTCTTCTAAGTCTTTTACCTTTTCATATAAACTTTAGAATTAGTTTGTTGATATCTAAAAAATAGCTTGCCAAGATTTTTATTGAAATTGCATTGAACCTATAGATCGAGATGGGAAGAACTGACATGTTAACAGTATTGAATCTTCTAATCCATGAAGACAAAGTATTTCTCCATTTATTTAGATCTTTGATTTCTTTCATCAGAATTTTATAGTTTTAGGCATATAGATCTTGTACATATTTTTATGATTCATACCTAAGTATTGTATTTTTTTCTGTGCTATCATAATTTTTTTTTTAAATTTCAAATTTAAATAGTTCATTGCTGGTATATAGGAAAACATTTGACTTTTGTATATTAACTTTGTAGTCTGCAACTTTGCTGAACTCCCTTGTTAGCTCTAAAAGAATTTTTTTTTTTTTAATTTGTAGTTTCCTTGGGATTTTCTATGTAGACAATCATGTCATCTGCAAATAGGGACAGTTTTACTTTTTTCCATTTTGATCTGTATAACTTTTATTTCCTTTTCTTATGTTATTACACTGACTAGAACTTGCAGTACTATGCTGAGTAAGAGTGTTAAGAGTAGACATCCTTGGTGCTCGCTTCGGCAGCACATATACTAAAATTGGAACGATACAGAGAAGATTAGCATGGCCCCTGCGCAAGGATGACACGCAAATTCGTGAAGCGTTCCATATTTTTAAAAAAAAAAAAAAAAAAAAAGAGTAGACATCCTTGCCTTCTTCCCAATCGTAGGGGGAAAGCATGCAATCTTTTGCCACTAAGTATATAACCAGCTGTACGTTTTTTTAATAGATGCTCTTTATTAAGCTGAGGAAATTCTCCTCTGTTCCTGCTTTTCTGAAAGTTTTTTTTTTCTAATCATGAATCAGGATTGAATTTACTCAATGCTTTTTTCCACATCAATTGATATGACCATGTGATTTTTCTTCTTTAGCCTGTTAATATGATGGACACATTGACTAATTTTTAGATAGTGAACCAGGCTTACATTCCTGGAACCAATCCCACTAAATCATGGTGTATAATGCTTTTAAAATATTGCTGAATTCTATTTGCTTATATTTTATTAAGGATTTTTGCATCCATATTCATTAAGGTTGTACTTTTCCTTCTTTTTTTATTTTTGGTCTGTCTTTGTTTGGTTTGGGTATTTAATACTATCTTTATAAAATGAATTTGGAAGTGTTTCCTCCTGTTTTATTTTCTGCAAGAGATTATGTAAAATTGATGTTAATTATTCTTTAAATGTTTAGTGGAGTTAACCAGTGGAAGTATCTGACTTGGAAATTTCTTTTTTGGGAGTTAAAAAAAAAAACCCCACAAATTCAATTTCTACAACAGTTATAGGACTATTCCAGTGATCTATTTCATAATAGATGAGTTGTGGTGAGGATTGATCCATTTCATCTAAATTGCCAAATTTGTGGGTGTAGAGTGGTCATAGTACTCCCTTATTATCTTTTGGTCTCCACAGGTTCTTTAATGATAATCCTCTATTTCATTCATGATATTGATAATTTGTGTCTTCACTCTTGTTTTTAGTTTGTCACTCTTGCTAGAGGGTTTTCAATTTTTTTTTCTTCTTCCCAAAGCCCCCCAGTATGTAGTTGGATATTCTAGTTGTAGGTCTTTCTAGTTCTGCTATGTGGGACGCCACCTCAGCATGGCTTGATGAACAATGCTAGGTCTACACCCAGGATCCAAACCAGCGAAACCCTGGGCTGCTGAAGTGGAGCATGCAAAGTTAACCACTCGGCCACAGGACCAGGCCCTAGGATTTTCGTTTTTTTTTTTTTTTTTTCTTTTCAAAGGACCAGAACTTTGTTTCATTGATTTTTCTCTATTGTTTTTCTGTTTTCAATTTCATTGAACTTTGCTTTTATCTTTATTCCCTTCCTTCTGCTTGCTTCTCAGTTTATATTGCTCTTACTTCTCTAGGTTCTAAATTGTTTATTTGAAAATTCCCTCTTTCCTAATGTTTGCATACAGTGTTACAAATATCCCTCTCACCACTGCTTTAACTGTGTCCCACAAATTTTGATATGTTGTGTTTTCATTTTCTTTTAGTTCAATATGTTTTCAAACTTTCTCTTGATACTTTCTCTTTTACTCATAAATTATCTATAAGTTTGTTGTTTAGTTTCTAAATTCCTGTAAATTTGTTGAGATTTGTTTTATAGCCATGATAGGATCAATTTTGATTTATATTCCTGGGCACATGAAAAGAATGTGTATTTTACTTTTGGGTGGAGCAGTTTATAAATATTGATTAAATTCTTTTGGTTGATGGCATTGTTGAGTTTCTTCTACATCTTTGCTAATTTTCTGTCTAGTTCTATCAGTTGTTGAGAGACGGATGTTGGTCTCCAACCATAATATTGAATTTGTCTATTTTTCTTTTCAGTTCTGTCATATTTTGTTTCATGTATTTTGCATCTCTCTTTGGTACATGCATATTTTGGATTACTGTATCTTCTTGGTGGATTGATCCTTTTATTGTGATATGATGTTCCCCTCTATCTCTGGTAATTTTCTCTGCTCTAAAGTCTACTCTAGGGTGCTGGCCCTGTGGCCTAGTGGTTAAAGTTCCACACACTCTGCTTCAGTGGCCCAGGGTTCATGGGTTCAGATCCCAGGTGTAGATCTACTCCACTCATCAGCCATGCTGTGGAGGCATCCCACATACAAAGTAGAGGAAGATTGGCACAGATGTTAGCTCAGGGCTAATCTTCCTCAAGCAGAAGAAAAAAAGAAGAGGATTGGCAGTGGATGTCAGCTCAGGGCAAAATCTTCTTCACAAAATAAAGTAAAATAAAATAAAATAAAAATAAAATCTACTCTATTTGATATTAATACAGCCTTTACTGCTTTAAAAAAATATGGTGAAATACACATCAAATTTACCATCAACGCTTTTTAAGTGTACAGTTCAGTAGTGTAAAGTACATTTACATTGTTGTGCTACCATCATCACCATCCATCCACAGAACTTCTTGCTTTATTTTCATAAATGTTTGCACGATATATCTTTTTCTTCTATTTTCAACCTGCCTATGTTGTTGTATTTGAAGTGTTGAGTGTCTTGTAGACACCAAATCGTTGGATTGTGTTTTTAAATCCACTCTGCTGATCTCTGTCTTTTAATTTGTATATTAGACCATTTACATTTAATATAATTACTATATGTTAGGGCTTACATCTACCATTTTATTTTGTGTTTTCTGTTTGTTCCGTTTATTTTTATTTCCTTTTTATTGCTTTTCTCTGGGTTACTCGAACTTTTTTGGAATTCTACTTTGATTTATCTATGTTTTTTCCTTCTTTTTGAGAGTATCTCTTTCTATGTATCTTTTAGTGTTTGTTCTAGGTATTATATATATATATCCATAACTTATCACTGTCTCCTGGTGCTATTTTACTAGTTTGAATGAAGTGTAAAAACTTTACCTCCCTTTATATCCTTTTGCTCTGCCCCATTTATAATATAATTCTCTTAAATATTCCCTCTATATCCATTTAGTGCCACATCAGACAGTGTTATAATTTTTACTTCAAACATCAGACATAATTTGGAAAACTCAAGAGGAGAAAGAAAGCTTATTGATTTACCCATATTTTTGCTTACTGTGTTCTTTCTTCCTTCCTGATGTTCCAGGTTCTTTTTTTTTTCATTGTTTTCTTTCTGTTTTAGCCATTCTTCTAGGGTTAGTCTGCTGTTGACAAACTCTCTGTTTCCCTTTATCTGAGAATGTCTTGGTTTCTCCCTTCATTCTTGATAGGTACTTTCAATGGATATAGAATTCTGGGTTGACACTTGTTTTATTTCAGCACTAAAAAAATGTTTTGCAACTTCTTTCTGGCCTCTGTGGTTTCTGATGAGAAATCTGCTGTCATTCAAAATGTTTTTCCCTATAGGTAAATTGTCTTTTCTCTCTTGCTGCTTTCATGATTATTTTTTGTCTTTATTTTTCAGAAGTGACTATGATGTGTCTTAGTGTTGAGTTTATCCATTTTGGGGTTCACTCAGCTTTTGATATTTGCAGGTTTATGTCTTTTGCCAAATTTGGTAAGTTTTCAGCCATTACTTCTTAAAGTACTTTTTCAGTCCTGCCATCTTTGCTCTTTCTTTCTGAGATTCCAATGGCACAAATGTTATATTTTTTTGAAGGCCCACAGGTCTCTGAGGGTACTTTATGTGTGTGTATGAGTCTGTTTTCTCTCTGTTGTTCAGATTGGGTAATTTCTATTGTTTTATCTTCCGGTTCACTGATTCTTTCCTATGTTCACTCCATTTTGCTCTTGAGTCCATCTGTTGAGTTTTATATTTCAGTTATTATATTTTTCTGTCCTAAATTTCCATTTGGTTCTTTATAACTTCTGTTTCTTACTGAGACTTTATGTTTTTTCATTTGTTTCAGGTGTTTGTAATTGCTTATTGAAGAATTTTTATGATGGCTGCTTTAAAACAATTCTAACATCTCTATCATTAAGTGTTGCATCTATTGATTGTCTTTTTTCATTCCGTTTAAGATCTTCGTGGTTCTTGGTATGATGAATAATTTTCAATTGAAACCTCTACATTTTGGATATTGTGTTATGAAACTCTGGATCTTATTTAAATGTCCCATTTCAGTTGGTTCTGTTTAATCTAACACCTCCAGTAAGAGAAGGAGCAGGCACTGCCTTCCCTGTAACGTGGAGGTAGAAATCTAGGTTCCTCAGTTGGCCTTCATTAACACCCAAGCAGGGGGGTGAGGAGAACTCTTTGTTACTTCTGGGAAGGGGTGCAAGTTCCAGCTCTCCACTAGGCCTCCATTGATACCTTCCTGGCTGGAAGGAGTAGGAGTGCATTGTTACTGCTCCCATGACACCACAAGGTAGAGATGGCCTCATTACCACTGGGGCTATGTTGAAACTCCTGACTCTCCTGTAGGCCTCCTCTGACACCACCCCAGCAGGGAAGGATGGATATTCATTAGTTCTGATGTGAGTAGATGTCCAGGCTCCCCATATGGTCTCCTTCACTGACATTGCCAGTGGTGGGGGATGAGGAACATTACTGCCTGATGGGGATGAAAGTCCCAGCTCCCTACTTGTCCTTCTCTGACAATACACTGTCAGAGAGTTTAGGGTACCTTGTTACAGCTTGGCAAGGGTGGAAGTCTAGTCTCCTCACTTAGCCTTTGCTGGTGTGAGTGGGAGTAGGGTCATAGTTTGGTGGTGGTAGTGGTGGTCGTAGTGTAGGTGGTGTTTTACTGCAGTACAGTGGCTATTGTTTAAAAATGTTCTGTCTTGTTAGGCTGTTCCTTTCCTGATCCTTTGGCTAAAGAGAGTAGGCTCTTATATTTCTCATCTACAATAATTGATCTAAAACATTGTTAGAAAAAAATCCTTTCCAAATGGGTCTTGATTTATCGTGTCTATATTATTCCAACTCTCTGTGGTAGGAAGACATAGGCATCTTGAGTTCAAATACTTGCAATTGTATAATCTGTGTTAGATTTCCTATCTACTACATCTGTATGTTTAATGAAGTATATCTTATGCACCAGAAATCTTCCCATTTTTGGGTGATACTTAATCCAAAACTAGAAATATTTGTGTATTTACCTATCTAAGCATTCATATATTCATTATCAGTATTCTAAATGGTTTGCATAAGCTCTTGGGCATAAGGACATTAGATGCTTGGAAAATTATCTGCTAGATTGCTTTAATTTGGTTAATTTATACCCCAGATCTATTACCTTTTTCTTACTGCTATTATTTAAAACATCATTTCTCGGGGCCAGCCCAGTGGCATAGCAGTCAAGTTTGCTCGCTCCACTTTGGCTGCCTGGGATTTGCAGGTTCAGATCCTGGGCGTGGACCTAGCACGACTCGTCAAGCAACACTGTGGCAGCATCCCACATAAAACAGAGAAAGATTGGCACAGATGCTAGCTCAGCAACAATCTTCCTCAAGCAAAAAGAGGAAGATTGGCAACAGATGTTAGGTCAGGGCCAATCTTCCTCACAAAACAAAACAGAAGAAGAAAAGAAATAAAAATAAAAAGATCATTTCTCAATGCTATGTTGGAATATTATGTTATGAAATTTTTAAATATTTCAGAAATTATGATATAGTTTGAGAGGCAAGATCCCAGGATTCTTAGTTAAACAAGCAATTCTGAACTGATTATTGCTGCATTATTAAACTATTTTATATTATTCACATATTGATTATGGGCTCTATTGTTTTCCCATCACATGAGGAATTTTTGTGATTGAACTTTGATTCCTTATGTTCTGGAAACTACCACCACTTCTTCATTGCCCTCAAATCCCTCCTTTGGCTCAATGGTTACTTGTTACTGGCACAAGTATTTGTCCAGGTCAATGCTGAGTTGTTCCTGGAGAGAAGAAATAGTAAAATGTTGTCTGCTACTTTTATGTTCCAATTTAAAATGATACACCCTCTGTAAACCGAAGATATGTTATTTAAAAATGTATACTAGTTTTCATATAGATGGTTAACATTTCACTTGTTTTTAAGAAGTTAAAATCAAGGAAGTAACACGAAGGTCTCCTGTTTTAATTTGATTATTGTAGCCAAACACCTGATATAGTTTGCTAGCGTTGTCCTGAGAGTCCTTGGACAGATGTTTACACAAAGAATAGAGCAGCACAACTAAAATGATAAATTCATAATAATTTCCCACATTTAAAAAATTAGTTGACAGAAAAATCACAAGCCTAATAAACATTAAATACAACTCTTTCATCCTTTCTCAACCCCCATCATTGCCTCCAAAAACCTTGTATGATACTTTTGTGACTGATTAATTAAAGAAGTGCATTTAAATGTAATAAAACAGGATATCATATAAATGAGAGGAGCCCTGCCAAACTAAATTATTTCATTCATTCTTTTTTGTTTTACTTTTTTTGTTGTTGTTGTTGAGGAAGATTGGCCTTGAGTGAACATCTGTGCCAGTCTTCCTCTATTTTGTATGTGGGACACCACCACAGAATGGCTTGATGAGTGGTGTGTAGGTCTGCACCTGGGATTAGAACCCATGAATCCCGGGCTGCCGAAGGAGAGCACGTGAACTTAACTATTATACCATGAGGCTGGCCCCTAAATTATTTCTTATGTGAAAGAAGGGAGAGTTGTTTCATTGTTTTTTGTTGTTTAAATAATTTTTATTACAGCTGAAGACGAGCAATTCAAATAATAATCTCTAATCCCCTGACTGGGGTTTTCATGCTAAAGATAATACTTGGTATCAATAGGCCATCTGTTTCCAGTTAGTTGTTTTCCCAATCATGGTTCCTAAGTGAGCTCAGCTATCCACACTCTCTCACAGTCCTCCATTAGACTGATGGTATATATACATTTGTGAAATCCTGGATGCAGGTGTGGTTCAGTGTGTGGCCGTGAAATAACCCCCTTCGACTGTGCTTTCTCCTCTCTCATGCCTGCTTCCTTTTCAGATTTGAAGCCACAGTAATTCACTTGACAAACTTATTTTCTGCATGAATAAGAATCTACTTAGGAAAAAAGAAATATCAATCAGGTTCTTGAAAAACTGAATTTGTAGCCAAAGGAACTCTTGATAGAAACTTAGTTTGTAAATTCATGGAAATAGTTGTTCCTATTTCTAGCCACTTCATTTTGCTATTTGGGTCAGCCAGTTTAGAATCTGTCTTTATATAATTTAGTCACTTAGGATTTCCAATACTAGTGATAGGACTATGACCCCTCCACTTGAGATGCTTTAGCAGTGCTTATCAAGATAAAGATAGCCAGTGTTTGCTGACAGTACTCAATAAGAAAAGTCATGAGACAGCTCTGTGATTTGCAAATTTGATGTTCTTGCCTCCACCTTACTTTAAATTGGACCTCATCTTGAACTGAAAATAGTAAAATATACAGACGACACTGTGACACTAATAGTTGCTATTTCCAAAAGTGAAGGGAAATTACAATAAATTCTCAGTTATCTGTCATGTTGAGAACGTAGAGTGTTATGGTTAATAAGTTATTATGACTTATAGGTTTTATGCAGCATATGCACATTATACACTAAACAAATTTGTGAAGTAGGCAGAATTTATCTTTGGCCATGATCTTCCTCCCTCTCCCCCCCACCGTGGAATCCTTCCTTGCTCTCAGCACAGAGCCTATTCTTTATTCTTCTGTTCTAGTATGCCATCAAAACCTGCTCTTAAGGAGGGAACTGACCCCTGCAATGGAGTTACATCATTCATACTTTAACTTATGCAAATGTAACTTCTTGCTCATCAAAAATTTTAAAATGTGAGGCATAAAATATTCTTGATGTAACTATTATAGGCAATTCTGCCCAACAACCCACTCAATGAACATATGCCCCTCAGTGAGTGTGAAATAAGAAACAGAAATCTGCTGTATTCTCCATGGTCTGAGTTCCTACTCACTTCTCACAGAGTGGGCATCTCACTGTTCTGAGGGTATTTCAGGTATTAAAGACAGGTACTTTTTTATACAAGGCTCCTAAACATAAGCCAATGACTTCAACTAGTGCTGAGTCAGATAAATAGTCATCTGCTTTACTGCTGGAAGATGAAATGTCTGCTTTGGATTTGATAAGAAGTGGCTTATCAGTCTCTAGTCTGATACCTTCCAACAAGATTTTCAAGGATAATTTTATCTATGTGATTTTCACGTTACATGCCTATGTAAGGTTTAGATCCATTATATAGTTTTTGAGTTTTCTCTTTTATAGGGTATTTGCATTTTAACAGAAAATAGTGGAATTAATCTGCTTATAGAATTATTGGCATTATTGAACCTCAACTTAATTAATGTATAAAAGAAAGATAACTAGGTACTATTTTACCATTTTCCTCTCAGAGGAAGAATTTGGGTGATCAGTTTTTATGTGTCTTTTGTAATAGCACTTCTAAAATTACACCAAATAAGCAGCCATTTATTCTGTCAAATCCTAAGACCAGCCCTGATTTTACACACAGATGTCCAAGTTTCTTAAAACTATAATATGATAAATGCATCAACATTAAAACTGTGTGTTTTATCTCTGGTTCTCAATTTCTTCATCTATAGATTGAGAGTTTTGGTACTTAGACACTCTCCAAATTCCTATTCTAGCTTCACTCAGTTTATTTTATAATATTTTAGCTCTGAAATTCTATGACTCGTACCCTAGGTATGGACTAGATGCTGAATATAATTGCATTGTTTAATCCAAGGGGATTTTAACAGCTTGCAGTACTTCAAAGTCATCCCCATGAATTAAGGTTGCCATAACTATCACTGTGCAAAGATACCCTCAATTACTAGAGATTTATAGTTTCTTGAGCCTGATGATGTTTACTGCGTGAAATAAAAACATACTTTTTTCTGTGCCCTAAATCCAATTTGAAAGAATAAGAAGGGGAAAATACCAAGATTTTTAGGACCTTGCTGGACAACATTTGAGCTAAGATTTTGATTGAAAGAGTACATTTTTATAGTAGTAGTGCAATATTGTTGCATCACAGAGTCTTAAATAGCATGGTTCATAAATGAGGTAACTTGTTTTTCTGGACTTATGGCCCTTTGGGGAGACAAAATTGTCTTTACTACTTAGAATGTTTTCGTGCTTTTTTATGCTGTATCAGGAATATAGCAAGAGTTACATTTTGGCTGCATGTTTTAGGCAAGGACCCTATAGAAAAAGACAAGGGACTTTGATCAGTAAAAGTTTCCTGACTCAGGTGCTGAACAAAAGCCAAAGAGAGTTTTAGGCATCCTATAAGCCTTTTTGCTAGGACTGATGGGGCAGGGTTCCTCTTTTGCTCAGTCTCAGATTTATAATTGTTTTCTTATTTTACTATAATTATTTTAAGAGCATTCTATTTAGTTTACAAAGAGAAATGTAGGTGAACATATGATACTTTCCTAATGGAGAAAAGCTGAGAATAATATTGCTCAACTGGAAACAAGAAAGCTAAAATTGTGGTAGCACTTCCTCCAGGTATTTAGCTCAAGCTTCAGCAGACTTGTCTGAAAGTTAACAGGAAAAGAAACTACTTGTGAAGTGTTAAAACCACAATCTAAGAAAAAAAAATTTCATAATGTCATAGAGTATTAAGAACTAAATGTCACAGTCAAACTGGTTTTAGTATTTAATAAGTACACTTTCCCTCACCTAAGATAAAAACAATAACGAAAAGCACCAAATCTCAACATCAGTAGCTGAGTTGTTTGGGGTTTTTTTTGTTTTTGTTCTTTTCACTATTCTGGAGCCATGTGTCCAACAATAGTAGTACCATCTTTACAATTTAGGCAAACAGTGATCTTCAGGTTTCTACATCTCACAAAGGAACTACAATCCAAAGTTAAAATTCTTATTAATTATTTGAAACTCTGAATTATTTTCTCACTCTGGCAAATCCTAAAGAAAACCCATAAAAGCCAATTTTAACTGCCTGAGGTTGCTGAACTATATATAGAATTAGCAGCATAAATTATGTTTACATTCTATTCTAACAGTGTTTCTGTAAGAAAAGTAAACCTAAATTTTAGCTGGGAATTTCAACAACACTCCCTCCCCATTCTGCTGAGTCACGTGCTCCCTCAGGAGACACTGGTAGGGGAAGGTTGCAATGAGATGTGGGAAGGAGAAGAGTTCCTGCATGGGGGCTAAAATTGGGAAAGAATAGTGGGGAGCCTTTTGAGTGTTTCTGAAGGTCTTTGCGTTTAGCAATGCAAAAGGCAGATATAATAATAAAGAGGGCTCTTGCTATGCTCTAGAAGTTCCACAAGTTTAACAATAAGGTTGTCCAAATCATTAATACATGAAAGCGTTTATGAGGACATAGGCAGCCCAGTGAAATTCAATGAATATCTGTTCCTTTCCCTTCTCCCTTCTTCTTCCTTTGCCATACAGTTTTATCTTTTCCTTTGTCTCTGAGAGTCCTTCTCCACACCTCCCTATTTCCTGCTCCTTCTTCATATATCTGCTTTCTCCCAGTATTGATTGGAGAAGTAAAACCCCAGGTCTTTACATTTTATATTCACTTATCTTTCACTTTGATCCTATAGGAAAATTTGGGACCACAGAGGTATAGTGTACAAGTAATAAAACATAATTCAATCTACATTTTTAAATATTGCCTAACTTAGTCCTCTGAAGTCAGGGTCTGTTTAATTCATCATCTAATGGAATGCCTAGCACACAGTAGGCACTCAGTAAGAATGTGTTGCGTGAGTAATGAACAAATGAATGCTGTTTTTGAAGACAGTTTTTTTATGGAGTTGAACTTCTAGGATGAAGAGCAAAACGGACCCTAGAGGGATAGACTAAAGGATAGTTTAGGAATATGCTATGAACTGTGGCAGTGGTGGAGCAGCTGAATGAACCCACCTCTTCTGTCTCCCTCCCTTAACACCATGGAAATGAATCAAAGGTAATAGCTACAGGAGTCCAGGGGTCTACGGTGGGAATAAGAAGAAAGGGGACATAAGAAGACTAGGCATGTATAAGTTGAGAACAAACTTATTAAGAAAAGAAGTCAACTTAAAATTTGTCTTTCATTTTGTCTATGTTTTTTAGAATTGGATTAGGGTAGTCTGCCAGTGACAGAAAACTCAATATTAGAGTTCTTATACTGTACTGGAAAAGTTTGTTTCTCTCTC